>NC_081407.1:706132903-706197903 GCF_030272615.1 Cryptomeria japonica
CAATAGTGATCTATCTCTTCATCATCAAGGTGATACAATTTTTTTACCATGGAGAAGGCAATGTTATGGAGTCACCTAATGTTGGCATTCAAATTTTGGAAGTTGAACATGAGTCATTGGTTGATGATGCATCTAGTAAAAGGTCTGAGCTTGTGCATCATAACATAGAAGATGTTAAGAGGACTCAAAGCATGTGTGACGAGTGGTTAAGGAAAGCTAGGCAAGCTAGGTTGCTAGTTGCCCAAAAAAGGCAACACCTACAAAAGGTCAAGGAACACTGCAATCATATAAATCAAACAACATAAAAAAGAGAGGCATATCTTCAGTAATTATTTCTTCCAAGGGAAGAGGAGATAGAGATGGAGCATGATTACAAATTAGTTTTAGAGGAATCACATATTACTTTTGTAATGTGGAAAGATGGTGAATGATGGATCAAGAGGAAAACTGCCCTTTCGCTCCAAGGAGAGATGAAAGTTTCACTAATTGTTGGCATTTTGGCACTAAGTTGTAATTGATGTCAACCGGTGGAGATTGAGCATAAAGGATAAAAGTGTAAAATGGTTTAAAGGATGGTTGCTTGTTTATGACGAAGAGGCTGAATGTTAAAAGTTTTCTCACACCACCCGAGGTGACGATGTGCAACCGGTACCAGATGCTCTACTGGTTAATAGAAGGAGAACACTCTACTAGACAAGGGTCTTACTAATATGTGTTTGTCAGACCAACTACGTGTTGGTAGGCCATGTCTTGATCGGTGTGATGCCATGTGGAGCTGAGGTGGAAAGTGTCTTGTGGTTGGTGAAGATTCATTGACAGGGTTGATGAAACATATAATCGCCATTAATGAAGGAACCACAAATCAAGGGATTGCATCTGACTAATTGTGGCTCAAGGAAGAAGAAATGACAGAGGAAGCTCAGGGAGTAGTTGGCACCTGAATCAAGGCAAAGGAAATCTAATTTAGGACGTTCTCAAAAAGGAAACTTCTGGAACACTTTATGTGTCATCTCACTTCATGACAGAAGATCTGATATGTGATTGCCACTCTAAGAAAAACATGCATTGTATAATGAAAACAATGTGTAGGTGTAGTCTTCAAGGACAGGTGATAGATCCAAGAAAGGTGGGATTTGATCTCATGAAGATTGTTTCGAAAAGAGAAAACCCTAACCGCTCAGGTTTTTGAATTGCATTCTGGTGGGAAAACAAATATTAGTAATGAGAGCTCCAGACAGGATATGTTGTTGATGCTGTGAAGATTATGGAGTGAAGAGAAGTGAGAGGGAGAAAGGAGAAAACTTCATAAGGTGATCTGAGAAAGTTATAGTGTGAGTGAGCGAGCAAACGGGTGAGAGGATTCTACCAGCAGTATCATAGTCAGGCAATTGAACCTAACCGGCAAGGTGTAGCAAAGAAGGCAACATCCTAGTGTGATACAATGTGTTGAGAGATTGTGTGTGAAAGGGAGAGAAAGATAACAGAGAGTTATTTGATTCAAGAGTTGCAGAATTCATTTGCAACAAGAAGTTTTAATTGTATTTGAATAGTATTTCAATATACATCGTTGAGTTAAAGCTTGGTGCAGGAGTTGGTTCTCCTTGGGTTGGTGCCCTAAAAGTGTAGGGGTTGGTGCTCCTTGGGTTGGTGCCCAAAATATTTGTAATTTGGTGCTTTACCTATGAGGCAGGATTGGAGCAGTAGTCTCCAGCAGCTCTTCTCACTGAGGTTTTTCCCATATTGGGTTTTCCTCATAAATCTGGTGTTGTGAATCTCTTGTGTGTGACTCATCTCTTTGCTTTTCTCTCTTGCATTACCAGTATGACTATTTAGTAGTTAAGTAAATAGTTGATTGTCTGAAATTAGATTGGTAAAAGGAAAGAGTTAGGAACCACTAATTCACCACCATTTCAGTGGTATTCTATGTTCAACAATTGGTATCAGAGCCAAGTTCCCAGCTATCTTTAAACCTTGGGTAGATTCTGGACTTTGAGCACAATGGCAAGAAGTGAGTCTGCTTCCTCAAAAGCCCCCATGTTTGATGGATCAAACTATACCTTTTTGAGCAAAAGAATGGAGACCTATATTTCATCTCTTGGTTTTGATGTGTGGATGTCAGTCAAGAATGGGTATGTCATTCCAATTACTCCTCCCACTGATCTGGATGCAAAAATGGAGTATGAGAATAATGCAAAGGTAAAACATGCGATCTTGAGTGGACTATACAATAATGAATTTGTCAAACTCATGTACTGTGTTTTAGCAAAGGAGACATGGGACAAATTGTAGAGGTTGTTTGAGGGAGATGCAAAGGTCAAGGAAGCCAAGATGCAAATGCTAAGGAGCCAACTTGAAAGCATCAAAATGAAATATGATGAAAAAATTGCCGACTATCTTCACAAATTTGATGAAACTATGAATACTATTAGAGGACTTGGAGAAGATATTGCAAATGAGATTCTTGTCAAAAAGATACTTAGATCTCTCACTCCCAAATATGATACTAAGGTGTCAGCCATAGAAGAAGCCAAGGATCTGAAGACTTACAATGGATGAACTATTTGGCTCCCTGACAGCCTATGAGATGAGAACAACAGGTGAGACTTCCACAAGGAAAGAAGAAGCATTCAACATCACCAAAAAGGGCAAAGAAGCTATTACTCATAAAGAATCTAGTGGATACTTTGATGCTGAAGTAGAAAACTTTGTTAGGAAGCTCAAAAGAGGATCCGACCGATACAAAGGAAAGCTACCACTTCAATGCCTCAACTATGGGAAAGTAGGACACTTCACTGCAAGTTGTCCTCACAAAGAAGAAGGTGGAGATGAGTCAAGAGAGTTCACAAGATCTGCTAGCAAAGACAGAGATAGGAATGACTACCAGCAGGGAAGAAAGGGCTACCAGAACCAAAACAACCTATATACCATTAAGGATGACACAACAGATGATGAAGATCCATCATAAGATAATGACCATCAGAATGACAGAAAAGTAAATCTTTTCATGGCACTCGACAGACCTACTAATGAAGATGAAGAAGAAGAGGATATCCAGGCTAAAGTGGATTTGGAAAGTGAACTTATCAGTGCACTTGAAGAATTGAGTAAAACGAGAAGAGAACTCAAGAGGGTTAAGCTTGTTGCAGTAGATGAACAAGATCTCTTGAAGCAGTCTCTAGAAGAGTTTGGTCAAATCATATCTGACTTAAAGCTGTAGCTAGAAGAAACTAAGAGGATTGGTGAAACTACAACCCTTGATCTGACAAAGAAAGAAAACAAGCATGAAGAGCTGGAAGTAGAAATAATAAAGCTCAAAAAGGATCTTGAAGAAAGCAAGGAAGAAATAAAAATAAGAAGTATGAAGGCAGCACTGAGGCTTTGGATAAGATGTTGAGCAAATAAAAGAAATCCAAAGACACCAGAGATTTAGGCTTTGAAGTTTCAACCCACAAAGGTAAATCTGTTAAAGAGATAATGTTCACCTCTTCAATTGAAGGTGAAGAAAAGAAGACATTCATTATAGGCAAGGATATCGGCAAAAAGACATATGTAAATGTTGTTGGAAATCAACATCCAAACCGGTATGCAGAAATGAATCGGAGGCCACATTTCATGCATAAATATGAAGACCCAAGGAGGAATACCAGAATTGAACAAGAAGGATTGACCAGATTCAACAACATGAATGGAAGACACCGAATGAGGTAGTTCCATTCAGGACCAAGATAGCCCAACCGGTATGTATCAGACTTTCAAGGTTATTGTTACCGGTGTAATAAATTTGGGCACATAATAGCTAAATGTAGGTTAAACAATAAGCCTTCTATGAATTATGAAAGTAGAAATTCATTTAATGCACTCTGGGATATGAATGTTGTCTGATATTAGCGCAATGGATATGGAAATAAGAGTTTTGATTGTAGGAAGAACAAACCGATACCCTACAATAATTATAAGGATGTTCCCTTTAATGAAAATATAAAATGCTATAACTGTCAAGAATTTGGACACATAGCAAAGTTATGCAATAACAAGAAGATCAAGAAAATGAAGAAAAATCCAGATCATGAACTGGTAACTAAACTTGAGTTGAATATAGTAGTTGACAAGAAGAAGGAAATCAAACCAGTTTGGGTTGAGAAAGAAAAGGAAAAGGCAGAATTGAGTCTCATAGGGCGGACTACCTTGCATGTTGAAAGGAAATATCTATGGGACGTAGATAGTGGTTGCTCAAACCATATGACAAGTGACAAAAGGAAAATCATTGTTGATGATTTATAGCTTTAGTCGGATAAAATTAAATGTTAAATTGGCCTTAAGGCCTTCAACATTTAATAATGTATATAATTATGTTATTTCATTAGAGACTCTAACCGATATGATGTGTTTAATTGCATATAACAAATGGTTTAAGTGACCAATTAATTTTTTGAAGAACTCGACGATACTATCGTAGGATATGCATTAGGCCATAAACACCGATGTGACTCCACATGGGAGTCACGACTCCTTGGGGAACCATGTCAGTTCCACAAGGAGTCATGACTCCTTTGTGGATCACTACTTGCTTAAATACTTTGCTATCGTTGGAAGCAAAGGGTGAAATACAAAAAATGGTGAAGATAAGGAAAGCTCTATAGATAGGAATTACATTTAGCAGTCACCATCATTAAGAGAGCAGTTTGCAGCCAATATTATTGTGATAGTAAACAGCAACAATCTGTAAGACAATAAGTTGTTATATTAGATAGAATATTGTGTGATATCCAAATAAAATTAAAAAATATTTCAACCTATATAAATCTGATCCAAACTTCAACATGGTATTAGAGCCAAGTTTCCTTCTATAAAGCCTAACCGCCTAAAGGAAGATCCGATTAAGATCAAATTGATATCTCCTTGAAAGTTTGTATTTTAAAATGATGAATGTAATCAAATTCGAAGACAGACTTGAAGGTGCCTCAAACTATGATTCATGGATACTACGAGTGATGTTGGTACTAAGGAAGAATGAGTTAAAAACAATAATAGAGAATCCTTCTAAACCTGATGGAAAAGATGAACAGAGTCAGTGGGAAAAGAACAATATTAAAGCAATGGAGTTATTCGTAGATGGAGTAAAGAGTGATCTACTACCTATCATTACAAGGTTAGATTCTGCATATGACATGTTCAAAGCCTTGAAAGACATGTTTGAGATTAACAACACGAGTAGAATCCTCACACTTAAAAATTAACTTTCTAATATTAAAATGAGTAAAGAAGAGGCTATCACTTCATATTTTATGAGGATAATAGAATTAAGGAACTAGATCTCATCAATTGGTCACATTTATGATAATAAGGACCTAACTATGATAACTCTAAATGGGTTCCCTATCTCATGGGAAAACTTTAGACAAGGAGTTAGTGCTCGATCCAAAGTTCCCAAATTTGATAGACTAAAAGCTAACTGCAATCAAGAAGAGTGTAACCTAATATCAAGAGGAATCATGAAACCTGTTGATGAAGATGTTCAAGTTCTAGTCTCTAGTTTGAAAATGAAAAAGGACAAAAAGACATATGGTAATCGATCATTCACGAAGTCTAGAAAATTCTCTAAAGTACAATGTTTCATATGTGATGAATAAGGCCACATTGCAAGAACTTGTGCTCTCAAACTTAAACTACAAGCTTCCCTTGCTGAAGTCAGAATTTCAGATGTTCAAAAAAATATGTTCTCTAGAAGAAACTCAAGATACCTTGTGATTGAGAGGGATCTTACTAATAAAGATTGAGCACTTCTGAGGTAAAATTGTAAATATTGACTATTATTATTAATACTAATAATTATTTAATGGGCCCTATGTAAATCATAAGAAAGTGACGACTTCCAAATGATTTCCACTTGTATTTTTGAGGTTATTGGAAGGTGACGATCTTACAATAACTCCCAACTAAGGCAATCCACACAAAATCTTGTGGATAGAATCGTCGACAAAGGCAATCCACACAAGAGCTCATGGATAGAAACACCGACTGAGGCAATCCACATAAGAGCTTGTGGATAGAATTGTCGAATGAGGCAATACACACAAAGAGCTCATGGATAGAATTGCCGACAAAGGCAATCCACGTAAGAGCTTGTGGATAGAATCGCCGACTGAGGAAATCCATGTGAGAGCGCATGGATAGAATTGCCGACTGAGGCAATCCACACAAGAGCTTGTGGATAGAATCACCGACAGAGGCAATCCACACAAGAGCTTATGGATAGAATCATCGACAGAGGCAATCCAGTCAAGAGTTTGTGAATAGAAGCGCTGACAGAGGTAATTCACATCTTGAAACTATGGTCCCAAGATAAGAATCATATGATTTATGAATATTTCTCCCAATATCTTTTATCATCCCTAGCTAAGAGGGAGTGTTGATGATTTATAGCTTCAGTCGGATAAAATTAAATGTTAAATTGGCCTTAAGGCCTTCAACATTTAATAATATATATAATTATGTTATTTCATTAGAGACTCTAACCAATATGATGTGTTTGACTGCATATAACAAATTAATGATTCAAGTGACCAATTAATTTTTTGAAGAACCCGACGATACTATCGTGGGATATGCATTGGGCCATAAACACCGACGTGACTCCACATGGGAGTCACGACTCCTTGGGGAACCATGTCGGTTCCACAAGGAGTCATGACTCCTTTGTGGATCACTACTTCCTTAAATACTTTGCTATAGTTGGAAGCAAAGGGTTAAATATGAAAATGGTGAAGATAAGGAAAGCTCTGCAGATCGAAATTACATTTCGCAGTCGCCATCATTAAGAGAGCAGTTTGTAGCCAATATTATTGTGATAGTAAACGGAAGCAATCTATAAGACAATAAGTTGTTACATTAGACAGAATATTGTGTGATATCCAAATAAAATTAAAAAATATATCAACCTATATAAATCTGATCCAAACTTCAACATTCATTAAACTTGAAGATTGGAATGGTGGATCGGTAAGGTTTGGAGACAATTCTTCCATCAAAATAAAGGGAAAAGGAACACTAGGAATTGATGGAAAACTGAAGGCACTTGATGTATATTATGTGGAAGGCCTCAAACATAATCTACTGAGTGTGAGTCATATGTACGACAAAGGTTACATATTCACCTTTAACTCAACCAGTTGCCAGATAAAGAAAGTCAGTACTAGTAAAATTGTGGCAGAAGGAAAGAAAACTGATGGAAATGTTTATAATCTGAAGGAATGCTATGAGTCCCAACATATGTTAGGACAAGTAGATGAAATTTGGTTGTGGCACAAAAGATTAGGCCACATAAATTTTGATCTTAGTTGCAGTAAGAAAAAAGGGGTGTGTGAGGAATATTCCACTCATCATCAAACCGGTAAACACATTTTGTGATGAATGTGTAAAAGGCAAGTAAACAAAAGTGAGTTTCAGGACAAAGGAGCACAACACCTCAAAGCCACTTGAAATTGTGCATATAGATCTGTGTAGTCCAACTAGAACAAGAGCACTTGCCAGTGAAAGATACTTCATGCTCTTCATTGATGACTACTCAAGGATGACATGGGTCACCTTTCTGCAAGATGAATCACAAGCATTTGAAAGATTCAAGATCTTTCAGAAGATGGTGGAAATGGAAAGTGGGTACAAATTAAAATGCCTAAGATTAGATAGGGGTGGAGAGTTCACATCAAATGAATTTGATGATTATTGTGAAAAACATGGAATTAGAAGGCAATACTTTGCTCCTAGAACACCACAGTAAAATGGTGTGGTAGAAAGGAAGAACAGGACAGTCAAGGAGATGGCCAAAACCATGTTGAATGAGGCTAGTCTATCAGATACTTATTGGAAAGAAGTTGTGCATACTGCTGCATAAACTTTGAACCGGGTTCAATTAATAACAAGCAAAAAGATGACACCTTATGAGCTATGGTATGACCGGAAGCCATCAGTCAAATATTTTAAAGTATTTGGAAGCAAGTGCTTCATTAAGAAAGATATGGACAGTTTGGGAAGTTTTGACTCTAGGAGTGATGAAGGGATCTTCCTTGGTTACTCATCTAATAGCAAAGCCTACAAATGCTACAATAAAAGACTAAGAAGAGTTGTTGAAAGTGTGCATGTAAGAGTTGATGAAGATATGCACAAAGGATCTCAACCACAGGTTAACTGGTATGATGAATTTGGTGATAAATGTTATGAAGCTTAGACAGAAATTGAACCAAAGGTAGCATCCTAGAAGGTTCCCAACCAATATGTACAGTTGAATCACCCAGAAGAGAAAATTCTAGGAAACAAGAATGATGGTGTGCAGACTAGAAGAAGACTTGCCCGAAATGATGAACAAGTCAACGTATGCCTCATGACTGAAGTTGAACCGAAAATTTTTATTGAGGATAGCAAGAGACAAGAATGGATGGATTCCATGGAAGAAGAACTGCACCAGATTGAGAAGAACAAGACTTGGGAATTAGTCCCTAGACTGGAAGACAAGAATATCATTGGCACAAAGTGGGTCTATCGGAACAAATTGAATGCAGAAGGTAAGATTGTAAGGCATAAAGCTAGACTAGTGTGCAAAGGATACTCTCAAGTAGAGGGGATTGACTTTGAAGAAACATTTGTGCTGGTGGCTAGATTAGGAGAAATTAGGATGTTTCTAGCTTACTCCGCCTACAAGGGCTATAAAGTATACCAAATGGATGTAAAATCTACTTTTCTAAATGGAAATTTAAAAGAAGAAGTATACATGGAGCAACCGAAAGGATTTCTACTGCATGATGATGAGACATTTGTGTGTCGGTTAAAGAAGGCTCTGTATGGTTTGAAGCAAGCTCCTAGAGCATGGTACTCAAGATTGGATTAGTATCTAAAGGAGTAAGGATTCAAAAACGGAAGTGCTGACAACAATTTGTACATAAGGAAAGATGGGAATCACATGATTATTGTGGTTGTGTATGTAGATGACATCATCTTTGGCAACAACAAGGATACTCTCTGCAAAGAGTTTGCTGATAAGATGCAGCCAGAATTTGAGATGTCAATGCTTGGTGAATTGACTTACTTCCTTGGCTTGTAGATACTACAGAAAGATAAAGGAATCTTAATCTCATAGGTCAAGTATGGAAAGGAGATGTTGGACAAATTCCAATTGCAAGATTGGAAACTGGTAAGTACTCTCATGGTGACCAACAACAAATTAAGTAAGAATGATGGATCATCGATGGTGGATCAGACTCTATACAGATTCCTGATAGGAAGTCTACTGTATCTAACTGCTTCAAGACCGGATATAGTTTAGGTAGTATGCATGGTAGCCAGATTCCAAGCTGCACCAAAGCAGTCACACATGAATGCTATAAGCATAATTTTTAGGTACCTACAAGGAACACTCAGGTATGGTTTTTGGTATCCTAAACAAGGAGATTTTATCTTGGAAGCATACACTGGTGCCGATTGCACAGGATACATTGATGATACAAAGAGCACAAGTGGTGGTGCATTCTTTCTAGGTGACCGCTTGTTCTCTTGGCATAGCGAGCAACAGGACTCAGTCTCCTTATCTACTGTTGAAGCTGATTACATTGTTGATGCTACATGTTGCTCTTAGGTGCTTTGGATGAAGCAGACCCTCAAAGATATACAAGCAGACATCACTGATCCTATTCTCATCCGGTGTGACAAATTGAGTGCAATCAACATAGTAAAGAATCCGGTGATGCATTCTAGGACAAAACACATTGCAATCAAATAACACTTCCTTAGAGAGAAGGTTGAAGGACAGGAGGTAAGAATGAAATATGTTCCTATTGGTGAACACATAGATGACATTTTCACCAAACCATTACCGGTTATTACTTTTGAGTATCTCCGACACAAGTTGGGAGTTGTGTCATCTTCTTAGGAAGGCCTTATATGGCTCAAGGGGAGCTGGTAGTGGTCAAAGGGGGAGCTTGGTATGGGTCAAAGGGGGAGTGTGCAAGTACCCTTTGTCATTGTGTCAAAGGGGGATTTAATTGTTGGCAAAGTTGAAATCAATCCCAAAGGGGGAGATTGTTGGCATTTTGGCACTAAGTTGTCATTGATGTCAACTAGTGGAGATTGAGCATAAAGGATAAAAGTACAAACCATTCTAAAGGATGGTTTCTTGTTTATGATGAAGAGGAAGAATGTTAAAAGTTGACTCACACCACCAGAAGTGACGATGTGCAACCGGTACCAGATGCTCTACCGGTTAACAAAAGGAGAACACTCTACTAGCCAAGGGTCTTACCGATATGTGTTTGTCAGATCAGTTGCATGTTGGTAGGCCATGTCGAGCTGAGGTGGCAAGTGTGTTGTGGCTGGTGAAGCTTCATCGACACGGTTGATGAAATAGATAATCGCCATTAATGAAGGAACCACAAATCAAGGGATTGCATCTAACTGATTGCGGCTCGAGAAAGAAGAAATGACAGAGGAAGATCAGGGAGTAGTTGGCACCTGAATCAAGGCAAAGGAAATCTGATTCAAGACGTTCTCATTAAGGAAACTTCTGGAACACTTTATGTGTCGTCTAACTTCATGATAGAAGATCTGATACGTGATTGCCACTCCAAGAAAAACATGCATTGGATAATGAAAATAGTGTGCAGGTGCAGTCTTCAAGGATAGGTGATAGATCCAAGATAGGTGGGATTGGATCTCATGAAGATTGTGTCGAAAAGAGAAAACCCTAAACGCTTAGGTTTTTGAAATGCACTCTGGCAGGAAAATAAATAAGTAATGAGAGCTCCGAATAGGATATGTTGTTAATGCTGTGAAGATTGTGGAGTGAAGAGAAGTGAGAGGGAGCAAGAAGAAAACTTCAAATGGTGATCTGAGCAAGTTATAGTGTGAGTGAGCAAGAAAACAGGTGAGAGAATTCTATTGGCAGTATCATAGTTAGGTAGTTGAACCTAACCGGCAAGGTGTGGCACAACAGGCAGCATCCTAGTGTGATACAGTGTGTGAAAGGGAGAGAAAGATAACACATAGTTATTTGAGTCAAGAGTTGTAGAATTCATTTGCAACAAGAAGCCTTAATTGTATTCGAATAGTATTTCAATATATATCACCGAGTTGAAGTTTGGTGCAAGGGTTGGTGCTCCTTGGGTTGGTGCCCTAAAAGTGTAGGGGTTGGTGCCCAAAATATTTGTAAGTTGGTGTTTTACCTGTGAGGCTGGATTGGAGCAGTAATCTCCAACAATTCTTCTCACTGAGGTTTTTCCCATATTGGGTTTTCCTCATAAATCTGGTGTTGTGAATCTCTTGTGTGTGAATGATCTCTTTACTTTTCTCTCTTGCATTACTGGTATAACTATTTAGTAGTTAAGTAAATAGTTGATTGTCTAAAATAAGATTGGTAAATGGAAAGAGTTAAGAACCACTATTTCACCCCCCTCTCAGTGGTATTCTGTGTTCAACATTGATTACCCCTCAAACATATTTCACCAAATTACATTTGGAAGAGGAGAGGAGAATTCACTAGATTCAACCTTCAAAGATGAAGATTGAATATTGAATTAAATGGGAATGATAAGTCAACCCCCTCTACCTTATTTGAAATGGAAAGGAATTGATTGAATTATGTAGTGCAAAAGTGACAAAAAGTGATTATAACTTGAGATCGGAATATGGGATGATGCTATGCACTTGGATCTATAAGTAATATGTCGACACGAAGTCACCCTACAAATTTGAGGAAAAGTTGCCTAGACCGTGGTGGCAACATACACGATCCTCCAAAAAATCCGCGAAATGAAAAGAGTTTATTTGCCTCTGCAAATGGAGCCTGAATCCGAAAGTACAATTGCGCACCTATAACCTACACACAGAAAAGAGAGGAAAATGGGTTGGGATTGGGGGTTTTCCTTTAGGTCAAACCCCCGTTTTGGAATTAATCAAGTAATGAAAGAAAGTACTTGCAAGTAGCTGTAAATGATAGACTAAATTGTAAATCACCTCAAGGGAGGTTGTGATAGCAATGTTGATAGAAACGCTTGTGTGGAATTGAATGTTGGAATCAATCTCTTCTTCAATGGTTGAATCCTTGACTTGAATGCAACACCTAGCCTTGAAGGGAGACTTGAGAATGCTCAATGCTTGAATGCTTGATCACTTATGCAATATGACCTTATCAAAATTCCACCTTTATGCAAATGAGAAATATATGTTACTGGATTTTATTTTCATCACAGGCTAACATTGGGGGAGTTTCCCGCCCAATGTACAACCAACAATGCAGCCCTAGGAAGGGTCCTTCCCCAAAATAGGGTAGGGACAGGGGCACCATGCCCCTGTCCTGGGAGGAAAAGGACACCACACCCCTTTCCAAGGGGGGACAATGGAGCCACGCCCCTATCTTATCCCTTTCTCCAAGGCATAGTATGGACAGGGTGATGCAAAGGCCAAGAAAGAAGATATTCAGAGGGTTGAGCAATCTCTAGTCTTCGATCAGGCTAGAGGATTCAGTCTCGTGTGCATGAGGACCCTAATATAGTTGAAAATTGCTAGGGTTGCAATTTTATGACACTACATTTAGCCCCCACTTTAGCAGGACTATAAGCGTACGCCAATACTGCTAATAAAGTATAAGGAAACAAGATTGAAAGACTTTTGCCACATCAAGGAGGCAAGATGTGCCAAGCCCCCAGTGGAATTAGGATCTTATGACTTCAATTGACAAAATAAAAGGGAATATCAAGAAGGGGAGAACCATGACTACAAGTAGAAAATTTTCCTTCACTATGAGTCATGAAAGCAAGGATACCAAAGATTACAAAGAAAAAAAAATCTCACTAAGTAATTCCAAGTATCAAATATGGAAAATATGAGCAGAGTGTATGCCCCCATGTTAAAGCAATCACATGTGCCTTATTAGGAGTGATTCCTTTAAGGTAGAATACAACCGAGAGAAAGAGAAGGAGAGAGTACGTTATCGCAAGGATTTTTCCCCCAATCGAGGAATAAATCCAAGGATAATGAACACAAAACATGAGGTAGTATCGCTTTCCTTGGGGTCAGTATGTTGTATGATAACTCATGTATATCAAGTATGTATATGCACATAATAATTTTCAATCCCCAAAGAAGGACACTACCTTAGAAGAAAGGGAAGAGAGGATGTCTTTGGAGTCAAAATGAAAGAGACCAATAAAAGATCTCAATGCTTTGCATCATCCCCAAGTAGACATTAAGGAACAATAGAAGAACTGGGATACACATAGAAGAATGGTCACAAAAGAGCAATAAAGGAGAGAGAGAAAGATCTACAGTTCTAATATTGCTAATCTAGCACGACATCTGCCTCTCGATCTTGCTGATCACTATTTTGGGAAGGCGAGAAACACGCTAGAGGAGCAACATCCAGGATAGCAGATGGAGCTATCACAAGATTCAAACAATAACTATGCTCATGTTGTAAGTCACTTTGTTTGATTCTAGCAGCTAGGATTAGGGTTTATGAAAACTCATCCGATAAATGTTTGTCCACATCAACATACTCATACTCACTATCAAAAGTATTAGGAGTTGTACTGCCATTATGAATAGCATTTTCACCCATTTCTTCATCAAATTTTAGAGAAAGAGGAGCAAAAACACAAATATGAGTTAAACCATCATGTGTTTTGTGCAACTTATGAATTGGAGATGTAGGTTGAACATCTAGCTTAGGAGAAAAGGGAATCATGTCAACTATTAGAGTTTGAGGAGATTGAGTATTTTGAGGGATAGCTTCACGAGCTCAAACATGGTGTCTTCGTCGGCGTTCTCTTGCACAACAATTCAATGGGCAACTATTACTGAGTTAGACAGTGATGAGATTATGTTGTTCTGATTGTTTTGATATCCTATATATGAGTATTCAAAGATTGAACAAGAAGGAGAAAAGATTTCAAACTATAGAATTAGTTAAGGCTTGATACTGTTCTATGTTACTGAGCAAGATGCTAGTCAGTAAACTCTTAGGTTATCACTATCTGTTAAAGAAGGCAGAATATCTACTGAGTGAAGTTTAGTATTTACTGAGTAACAACCAAGTAATAATAGAATGCATTGGGTGGATAAATACATTATTAAATATAGAATACCAATGAGATGGAGTTGATCAGATGATTGGTACGTCATGCAAGAAGTTTGTTGAGGATCTACGACATCAAAAATACAAGAGATAGATCTATAGCGCAGATTGAACAGTCATAACCTAGCACAAGTTCCAAGGCAAAGTAAAACATTTTCAGATCAAAGGATACAATGAACCTAGTCATGTTTGAAGATCTGATGGCTAAGATTGATCATGGGAAATGTGATCAAGGAGATTAAGTGGTTAGGTATTGTTCATAAATAAGAATCTGTTGATGAACAATGCATGCGGGAAAAATAGAAGAACAATGACACTACAGTAGTGATCACCGAGCATAGAAGATTGAAGATCTGATTGAAGAACGGATTGAGAAGCCCAACAAGAAGCAAGATAAGTCTTATGACAATATTGTTTTGAGCACATAGAATCTGCTTTAGCATTTCAGATGTGAAGTTGCAGATATATTTAATTACTGTTATTTATTTTGTAAGTGACAGGAAATCTCTTAACCGAGTGGACTTAATAGTCTTATTTGTAAACCCTCTAGCAATGTAACATTCTAAATGAGTGTTTGAAATCCTTTGAAAAGGTCACTTCTAACAAAGTGAAAGACTCTAACAATTCCGAGGGAAATCCCTTAGCCGGGTCACATCTAGCATTGTGTTTTTGTAATCTGTAACTGGATTGGCTTTTAACCGAGCATACTCTAGAAGGGTATATTTCTTAATGGGTCCGAAATCCCACAGTGGTTTTTCCCTATTTGGGTTTCCAAGTTAAATCTGATGTTAAATGTGTTATGATATTTTAAGTGTATCTGTTTATGAGTATTGAATGATTTACAATCATAGTTGCATATCAGTAAGGCTACCGAGGTTGAATCTGGTGAATATATTGTATTGTGAGTTTTTAAGATTCACCACCCCCCTCTCATCTTAACTAACAATTGGTATCAGAGCTTTGGACTCCAGAAGAAAAGTTTAAAGGTACTTGAGGTAAGATCTGAAGATGTATAAAAGGGATGCACCAAAGCTGAACAAGTCAAGTTTCTCCACATGGCAGAAAAGGATGAAGTTGCAGTTATCAAGAATTAGAGAATATGAAACATATTATCTAGAGAATGATTACATAGCACCTAGCACCAACCCGATTACAATGGAAGAGATAAAGGAAAACCAAGAACATATTCAAGCTATGGTTGAAATAATATCAGCATTAACCGACTCAGAGTTTAATGATCTAGAAGGCTGCAATGATGCCAAAGCAATGTAGACCAAGCTTATATCTATGTATGGTGGTGCTGAACATGTCCAGAGAGAAAAAGTAAATAGTCTAAGAGCTCAACTTGAATCCACGAGAATGAATGAAGGTGAGAACATAACCCAATACAGTACAAGGTTAAAGGAAACTATCAATCAAATCAAAGGAGCAGGAGGAACTATTGAAGAAAAGGATGTAATAAGTAAGTTGCTTAGAACACTTCTACCTGCTTATGCCATTCAAGTCTCTGCAATCAATGAATTAAGGTCTGTACCAAACATGCCAGTCTCTTTGGATGCTACTATCGGTAAGATACATGCATTTGAGTTAAGTAATTTTGATAACAGTGGGTCCTCGGTAAATAAAGTTGAATTTGCATTCAGTTCTCTTCATATTAGTGAATCTGATGATTACAATGATAGAATGTATAAGTATACTGAAGGAAATCACAGTGGAGCAAGTGAAAGATTTCACAAAAACATGGAAGAGGTACACAAACTATATGAAGAAATTAGAAATCAAGAAGAGTTTGAAGCATTATTAGCCAGAAGGTTACCGAGAGGCAAAGGTAAGTATAAAGGAAAGTTACCTTTAAAATGTTTTAACTGTGATAGAATAGGACATATGGCTTCTAACTATCCTGACAAAGAATCTAGTGAAAAGAGAGAATACCGAGATGACAGACAGAAAGACAACTAATATAGAGGACACCAAGACTTTAGAAGGAAAGATAGAAAGATATGCCTAGTAGCTAATGAGGAATCCAACGATGATAAATCTGATGGGACTGGTATAGAGGAAGTTGTTTATGTGGATATCAAAGATGGATCAGATGAAGAAAGGTATGAAGAAAAAGCCCTAATATATCACATAAATAAAAATGATTCTTGGATCATAGATAGTGGATGCTCACATCACATGACAGGTGATAAACACAAGTTTGTTAAATTAGAAGACTATGATGGAGGATATGTAAGATTTGGTAATGATGCACCATGTCCGGTGAAAGGTAAAGGACCTATAACACTTCTTGACAATGCTAAATGTGATGATGTATACTGGGTTGAAGGTTTGAAATACAATTTGTTGAGTGTGTCTCAGGTAAACAATACAGGATACCGAATAGAATTCAAAAAGGGAAGTGTCAAAGTTCATGACAAACGTGGAAAGTTGGCTGCTACCGGGACACAAAAAAAAGGTAATCCATTTCATCTTGACTCAACTCTAAACAATTGTTTGTATGCTAAACTAGAAGATACCTAGTTATGGCATAAAAGGTTTTGTCATGTAAATTTTGATAACTTGATCAAAATAAGTAAGAAGCACCAAGTAAGAGGTCTACCGAGCCTGGAAAAACCTAAGAATGCAATATGTCACAGATCCTAGATGGGTAAGACGACAAAGTCAAGCTTTACAAGTAGGTCCTACGCTTCTAAAGTAATTTTAGATCTAGTGCACACTGATCTTTGTGGTCCTATGAAAGTTCAAAGTTATTATGGAGATAAATACTTCATATTATTTGTGGATGATTACTCAAGAATGATGTCAGTTATATTTTTAAAAGAAAAATCATAAGCCTTTCAAATGTTCAAATGGTATAAGGCTAGAGTTGAAAAAGAAACAGGAAGATAGTTGAAATGTCTAAGATTTGATAGAGGAGGAGAATTCATTTCTGATGAATTTAACCTATTTTGCAATGATCATGGTATAAAGAGACAAGTGTCTACATTGAGAACACCTCAACAAAATGGGATAGCTAAAAGAAGAAACAGATCAATTGTAGATTGTGCCAGAACCCTGATGATAGAAAAGAGGGTACCTCAAACATTTTGGAGAGAAGCAATCAGTATTGCAGTTTACACCCTAAACCGAGTACAACTGAAAAAAGGAACGTTAAAGACACCATATGAAATATGGTATGATAAGAAACCTAATGTAAGTTATTTTAAAATATTTGGAAGTAGATGTTATGTTCACAAAGATGACAAAAATGGAAAGTTTGATCAAAAAAGCGAGAAAGGAACATTTATTGGCTATTCTTCTAGAAGTAAAGCATTTAAATGTTTGATCAAATCATCTAACAAAATAGTGGAAAGTGCAAATGTGAAAATTGATGAATTTGCAGAAAGAAATGATGAAGGAAATTCCAAAGAACCAAAAAATTATGAAGAATTTATTTATGTTCAACCGACAAATACTACCAAGAAAGTTGATGAAGAAAATGAAGAAAATACTTAGTTACTGAGTGATGAAGAAGATCAAATAGAGCATACCGAGCCTATATTAGCCAAGTATGTCAGAAGAAATCATGCATCAAGTCAGATTATAGGAGATAAGGATGATCCAGTGATGACAAGGAACAAACTAAGACAAAACACATGTCTGATATCTGAATTTGAACCGAGGATAGTAAAAGAGGCATTTAGTAATGAAGATTGGATAAATGCTATGATAGATGAAATTGGACAAATCAAGAAGAATGAAATATGGACACTGGTCCCAAGACCAAAAGAGAAAAATGTAATCGGTACAAAGTGGATTTTCATAAACAAGCTAAATGAAAAAGGAGAGGTCATTCAGAATTAAGCAAGACTAGTTTGCAAAGGATATGCTCAAGAAGAAGGAGTTGATTATGGTGAGACTTTTGCACCTGTGGCAAGACTTGAAGGAGTGAGAAATTTGTTGGCATATGCTGCTTACAAAAATTTTAGGTATATCAAATGGATGTTAAATCTGCATTTTTGAATGGTATACTAGAAGAAGTTTATATTGAACAACCTGAAGGATTTATTGAAGACAAGAATAAAGAGTAGGTATGTAAGATGAACAAAGCATTATATGGTTTAAAGCAAGCACCTAGAGCATGGTATGAAAGACTGCACTCTTATTTGATCAAGATTGGATTTATAAGGACAAGTGAAAACAACAACATGCATATAAAAAATGATGAAAACAATGGTATACTGCATTCAGCCATATTTGTTGATGATATTATTTTTTGTGGAAATGACTCCTTATGCAAGGACTTTGGAAATGAAATGTGTAAAGAATTTGAGATGTCATTAATTGGTGAAATAAAGTATTTTATAGGTTTACATATACTACAAATGAAAAATGAGATTTTCATTACTCAATCCAAGTATATAAAGGAAATCTTGAAGAAATTTGGAATGGGGGATTCTAAACCTATAAGTACTCCTAGGACTACCAATTGTAAACTATCAAAGAGTGATGAATCTCCATCTGTTGATGAGACACTTTACTGATCTTTGATTGGAAAGTTGCAATATGTGGTTCACAACAGGCCAGATATAGCACATGCAGTAGGTATAGTTGCAAGATTTTCTGCAGATCCCAAAGAAACTCATTTGACAGCAATCAAGAGAATTTTCAGATACCTGAGAGGCACTGAAGATTATGGCTTAGTATATCAAAAGAGAAATATTTTTGACTTAAAATTCTATACTAATGCTGATTGGGTAGGAAATTTTGATTACAGGAAAAGCACAAGCGGTGGAGCTTTCTTTTTGGGAGATAGACTAGTAAGTTGGCATAGCAAGAAATAAGGATGCATTTCACAATCAACAACTGAAGCTTTATATGTCACTACAGCATTGAATCGTACCAATATAGCATGGATCAAACAACTGTTGGTAGGTATGAATGAGAAATTTATCGAGCCAGTAGCTATATTCTGTGATAATACTAATGCCATTAACATTTCAAAGAATCTCTATAAAGTATCATTATCTCAGAGAAGAAAGTTGTGCTGGAATATATCAGTTCAAAGGAACAAATAGTAGATATTTTCACAAAGCCATTGCCAAGGGACACTTTTGAGTATCTCAGAAGTCAGTTAGGGGTCCTACCCCTATCTAGTACTCACTGACAGAGTTCGGTGAAAGCATCAATTATATGAATCTAAAGGATAACTATTTATGAGTTGATGCTGCTTTACACACTTTAGGAGGTTGCCTAAAGTTGAACAAGAAAAAGTGATTGAAGACAATGATGCTCTAACCGTGAATGAGACTGCAAGGAAATTACTTCACAAAGGAAGAAATCATGAATTAGTTTTTCTTTTTGGCATTGTTGTCAAAGGGGGAGAAGACTAATTTGTAAGGAACTAACAGAAGAAGCTAGGAGAAGACTAATGACTAGGGGAGAATTCCAGAAAATTTTAGAGAAGTTTAAACAGCAATCCAAATCTGAATCAATTAAAATAAATCAAGTTGGTATTGCCATTAAAGTTGGTTTTTCCATCAATGCCAAAGGGGGAGATTGTTAGCATCTTAGTAAGTTTGTTGGTATGAGGATATTGAGAAGGTTTTTGGAGATTGTTGATATAATTGAGAAAAGATGATTACTATCTTAATAATATTATATTGTCATTGATGTTAAGCAATTGATTTTCTGATTCAGTATGATGTTGCCATATCTTAATGAATATGTTTTGATAAGTATAAAGATGTCAGTAAGAGACACTGAATGAATGTGAAAATAAAAGGGGAATAATAAGTTATTCAATGGGCAACTATTACCGAGTTAGACAGCGAGGAGATTTGATAGTTCTGATACTTTATGTTAAGTACAGATGCCAAGCTAATAAGATGAGAGGGGGGTGAATCATACAAACTTAATCTTCCACAAAAAAAAACAGATTCAACCTCGATAACATATAATTCGGTAATACAACCAAAACTGCTAAACATGCAAACTCAAAAGCATATAAACATCATAACACTCATAACACCAGATTTAACATGGAAACCCAAATAGGGAAAATCACTGTGGGATTTCGGACCCACTAAGAAATATACTCTTCTAGAGTATGCTCAGTTAAAAGCAAATCCTATTAAAGATTACAAACACATTGCTAGATGTGACCCAATTAAGGGATTTCCCTCAGATCTGTTAGGATCTTCACCTTGTTAGAAGTGACCTTGTTAAAGGATTTCAAACACTCAATCAAAATGTCACCTTGCTAGAGGGTTTTACAAATAAGACTGTTAAGTCCACTCGGTTAAGAGATTTTCTGTCACTTCACAAAATAACAGTAATAAAAATCTATCTGTAACTTCACATCTAAAATGCTAAAGCAGAATCTTATTTGCTCAATACAATAGGACTAATCTTGTCCATCTGCTGGGCTCTATACTCTATTATTCAAACAGGTCTTCAAGCTTTTGTGCTCGGTAATCACTATGTAGCATCCCTGTGCATACACTTGCCTGCATACATTGTTTATCAACAGTTCCTTATTTATAAACAATTCGCCAACTGCTTAATCTCCTTGATCACATTTCCCATGATCAATCATAGCCATCAGATCTTCAAACTTTGACTAGGTTCAATGTATCCTTCGATCTGAAATTTTTTTACCTCGCCTTGGAACTTGCATACATTTCTTGGAACTTGTGCTAGGGTATTGCAGTTCAATCTGAGCTGTAGATCTTCCTGTCGATTTTCCTTTGCCATAGATTCTTTAACAAACTTTATTCATGACATACCAATCATTTAATCATAGCCAGCTCATCAGCTTCCTTAATTAAATAATGCTTTTATTCATTTAATGCATTCTGTTATTACTTGGTTGCAACTCAGGAAATACTAAACTTCACTCGGTAAACATACCACCTTCAATAATCGATAGCGATAACCTTAGGGTTTACCGACTAGGTTCCTTAGGGTTTTCCAACTAGGTTCTTTGCTTGATAACATAGTATAGTATTAACCTTACAATCAATAACATATGTATGATATCAAAACAATCTAAACATCATTATCTCATTATTGTCTAACTTGGTAATAGTTTCCCATTGAATAACTTATTTCTCCCCTTATTCATCATATTCTTTCTATGTCTTTTACTGACAACTTTATACTCATCAAATCACACTTCTCAAGATATGGCAACATCATACTGTATTAGAAAATCAATTTCTTGACATCAATGACAAAATAATAATATTAAGACAGTAAACATCCTTAATCTGAAGTTATATCCATAATCATCAACAACCTTCTTAATATCCTTATTGAAATGCCAACAATCTCTCCTTGTCTATTATAATGCCAACAATCTCCCTTTGAATATTATAATGCCAACAATCTCCCCTTTTGGCATTGATGGAAAAACTAATTGATTTGACCTAATTGATTCGGATTGCTGTGAGATTCTAAAATCTTGAAATGCTCTCCCCCTGTCATCTGAATTATCCCCCATACATTAGTCTTCTCCTCTTTTCTTTAGTCTTCTCCCCCTTTGACAACAATTCCAAAAAGTAAAGAACTAAAACATAATTTCTTCCTATATGAAGTGATTTCCTACTGTTATGTGTCAACTTAGTCTCGGTCAGAGCATTTATGTCTTCAATTCCTATTCCCTGTATTGTTTCCTACACACCTTTAGAAAACATCCTAAAGTGTGTAAATCAACATCAACTCCTAAAAGATATTCTGTAGAGTCATTGAATTGATGCTTTCACCAAACTCGATCAGTGAGTAGAAGATAGGGGTAGGACCCCTAGCTTGCTTCTAAGATACTAGAAAGTGTCCCTTGGCAGTGGTTTGGTGAAGATATCTGCTATTTGTTCCTTTGTGCTAACATACTTCAACACCACTTTCTTCTCTTGAGCTTCTTCTCTAAGATAATGATATTTGATAGAGATGTGCTTTGTCTTAGAGTGCATAACTGGATTCTTTGAAATGTTTATGGCACTAGTATTGTCACAGAATATAATTACTGGCTCGATAACTTTCTCATTTATACCTTCCAATAGTTGTTTGATCCATGCTATGTTAGTACAATTCAATACTACAACAACGTATTCAGCTTCGGTTGTTGATTGTGAAACACATCGTTGTTTCTTGCTAAGCCAACTCACTAGTCTTTCTCCTAAAAAGAAAGCTCCTCCACTTGTGTTTTTCCTGTCATCAATGTTGCCTGCCCAATCAGCATCAGTATAAACTTTTAAATCAAAATAATTTCTTTTCTGATATACTAAGCCATAATCTTCGGTACTTTTCAAGTATCTGAAAATTCTCTTGATTGTTGTCATGTGTGTTTCCTTAGGATCTACAGAGAATATTGCAACTATACCTACTGTATGTGCTATGTCTAGCTTGTTGTGAACAACATATTGCAACTTTCCAATCATGGATCGATAAAGTGTCTCATCAACAGATGCAGATTCATCATTCTTTGATAGTTTACAATTGGTAGTCATAGGAGTACTTACTGGTTTTGAATCCTCCATTCCAAATTTCTTCAAGTTTTCCTTTATGTACTTGGATTGAGTAATGAAAATCTCATCTTTCATTTGCAGTATCTGTAAACCTATAAAATACTTTATCTCACCGATTAACGACATCTCAAATTCTTTGCTCATTTCATTTTCAAAGTTCTTACATAGAGAGTCATTTCCACAAAAGATAATATCATCAACAAATATGGCTGAAATCAGTATTCCATTTTCATCATTCTTCAAGTACATATTGCTATTTTCACTTGTTCTTATAAAACCAATCTTGATTAAATAAGAGTGCAATCTTTCATACCATGCTCTAAGTGCTTGTTTCAAACCATATAAAGCTTTGTTCAATTTACATACCTGATCTTTATTCTTGTCTTCAACAAATCCTTCAGGTTGTTCAATTAAAACTTCTTCTTCTAATATACCAATCAGAAATGCAGAATTGACATCCATTTGATATACCTTAAAATTCTTGTAAGCAACATATGCCAACAATGTTCTTACTCCTTCAAGTCTTGCCACAGGTGCAAAAGTCTCACCATAATCAATTCCTTCTTCTTGTGCAAAACCTTTTCAAACTAGTCTTGCTTTATTTTGAATGACCTCACCTTTTTCATTCAGCTTGTTTCTAAAAATCCACTTTGTACCAATTACATTTTTGTCCTTCGATCTTGGGACCAGTGTCCATGTGTCATTCTTCTTGATTTGATCAATCTCTTAAGTCATAGCATTTATCCAATCTTTTCACTGTTAAATGCCTCTTTCACTTTTTTACAGTTTAAATTCAGATATCAGACATGTGTTCTGTCTCAGTTTGTTCCTTGTCATCACTCGATCATCCTTATCTCCTATAATCTAACTTGATGCATGGTGTCTTCTGACATACTTGGCTAATATAGGCTTGGTAGGCTTTGTATGATCTTCTTCATCACTCGGTAACTAAATATTTTCTTCATTTCCTTCTACAATTTTCTCAGTAGGACTTGTCGGTTGAATATAGACAAATTCATCATAATCTTCTAGTTCTTTGAAATTTCCTTCATCATTTCTTTCTGCAAATTCATCAATTTTCACATTTGCACTTTCTACTCTTTTGTTAGATGATTTGATCAGACATTTAAATGCTTTACTTCTAGAAGAATAACCAAGAAATGTTCCTTCTTCACTTTTATGATCAAACTTGCCATTTCTATCATCTTTGTGTACATACCATCTACTTTCAAAGATTTTAAAATAACTTACATTAGGTTTCTTGTCATACCAGATTTCATATGGTGTCTTCAAAGTTCCTTTCTTCAGTTGTACTCAGTTCAGGGTGTAAACTGTTGTGCTTATTGCCTCTCTCCAAAATGTTTGTGGCACTTTCTTTTCAATCATCAGGGTTCTGGCACAATCCACAGTAGATCTGTTTCTTCTCTCAGCAATTCCATTTTGTTGTGGAGTTCTCGGTGCAGAGACTTGTCTTTTTATACCATGATCATTGCAGAATAACTTGAACTCATCAGATGTGAACTCTCCTCCTCTATCTGATCTAAGACATTTCAGTTGTCTTCCTATTTCATTTTCACCTCTTGCCTTTTACCATTTAAACATTTGAAAAGCTTCTAATTTTTCTTTTAAAAATATAACTGACATCATCCTTGAATAATCATCCACAAATAATATGAAATATTTGTCACCATAATAACTTTGAACTTTCATAGGACCACAAAAATTAGTGTGCACAAGATCTAAAATTCCCTTGGAAGTGTAGGACTTACTTGTAAAGCTCGATCTTATCATTTTACCCATCTGGCATCCTCGACACATAGCATTCTCAGGTTTTTCAAGACTCGGTAGACCTCTTACTCGGTGCTTCTTGCTTATTTTGATCAGATTATCAAAATGTACATGACAAAACCTTTTATTCCATAACCAGGTATCATCTATCTTTGCATACAGACATTTATTCCAAGTTGAGTCAAAGTGAAATGTGTTACCTTTTGTTTGTGTCCTGGTAGCAGCTAACTTTCCATGCTTGTCATGAACTCTGACAATTCCTTTCTGAAATTCTATTCGGTATCCTGTATTGTTTAGTTGTGCTACACTCAACAAATTGTATTTCAAACCTTCAACCCAATAAACATCATTCCATCTTGCATTGTCAAGAAGTGTTATGGATCCTTTCCCTTTTACCAGATATGGTGCATCGTTACCAAATCTTACATAGCCTCCATCATAGTCTTCTAACATAACAAACTTGTGTTTATCACTTGTCATGTGATGTGAGCATCCACTATCTATGATCCAAGAATCATTAGTATTTATGTGAGATATTAGGGCTTTTTCTTCATACCTTTCTTCATCTGATCCATCTTTGATAGCCACAAAAACTACTTCCTCTATATCAGTTTCATCTAATTTATCATCATTGGATTCCTCATCAGCTATTAAGCATGACTTTCTATCTCTTCCTCTGAAGTCTAGGTGTCCTCTGTAATGATTATCTTTCTGTCTATCATCTTGGTAATCTCTCTTTTCAGTAGAATCTTTGTCAGGACAGTTAGAAGCCATATGTCCTATCTTATCACAATTGAAACATTTCAAAGGTAGTTTTCCTTTATACTCACCTTTACCTCTTGATAACCTTCTGGCTAATAGTGCTTCAAACTCTTCTTGCTTTCTGATTTCCTCATACAGTTTGTGTACTTCCTCCATGTTCTTGTGAAATCTTTCACTTGCTCCACTATGATCCCCTTTAGTATACTTACTCATTGTATCATTGTAATCATCAGATTCACCAATATGAAAAGAACTAAATGCAGATTCAACTTTATTTACCAATGACCCACTATTATCAAAGGTACTTAACTCAAATGCATGTAGCTTACCAATAGTAGCATCTAAGGAAACTGGCATGTTGGGTACAAACCTCAATTCATTGATTGCAGAGACTCGGATTGCATAAGCCGGTAGAAGGGTTCTTAACAAATTACTTGTTATATCCTTTTCTTCAATAGTTCCACCTACACTTTTGATTTGATTGACAATCTCCTTTAGTCTTGTATTGTACTGGGTTATGTTCTCACCTTCATTCATCCTCATAGATTCAAGTTGTCCTCTTAGACTATCCACTTTTTCTCTTTGAACATGTTCATCTTCACCATACACAGATATGAGCTTGCCCAACATTGCCTTTGCATCATTGCAGCCTTCTAGATCATTAAACTCTGAGTCAGTTGATGCAGATGTTATTTCAATCATTACTTGGATATGTTCTTGCTTTGCCTTTATCTCTTCCATTGTCAATGGATAGGTGCTTGGTGTGATGAAATCATTCTCCAAATAATATACAACATATTCTCCAACTCTTGATAGGTGCAGCTTCATCCTTTTCTGCCAAGTAGAGAAACTTGACTTGTTCAGCTTCGGTGCATCCCTCTTATACATCTTTGGATCTTTGCCTCAAGTACCTTGAAACTTTTTCTTATGGAGTCCAAAGCTCTGATACCAATTGATAGTTCTGATACTTAATGTTAAGTACTGTTGGTGTAAATAATTATTCATCTTGGATATTATTACACTTACTTAAGTTTACTTAGGAAATGCATTTCATAGTAGTTTGGGTATGAGACACTTAGGTGTTTGTACCACATTGGGATAGTGTGTGTAGGAGAAATTCCACCTTTTATGGTGTTGATCTTGTTGTTACACTCCACATTCAATGGGTGATCCACCTCATGTGGACTATTATATTATTTCTCCTACCTGCCCACACCTATTTCCTACCTACCCTTGTTTCTTATTGAGTCACATGTCATGTTTGTGTGCTCACATATCCCTAGCCTTGCCTATATAAGCAAGCTCATCTACATTGTATGTAATTTTATTATTATTGATCATTTTCTATTTATGAGAATACAGTTTATTCTTGTCCTATATTGTGTCTCTATTTTGTACATTTCATTGAGCTCTTGATCTTGGCAAAATCTCACATGGTATCAGAGCCATTGGGGCTTCATTGATTCATCTTGAAGAGGCATTATTGCGATGCCTAGAGGCATATCTAAGGAGCAACATATTTTGGAGGCGTCCTAGACCAAATCTGACCTCGTCATTGCATTCAGGTGGTCGTTTCCATGAATTTTGGTTATAAAGTCGGCCTATTTTGGTGAGAAAAATTTTTTCGCCAATTTTGCTATTATTGTATGGATTTCAAAAAAATTTATTATTTTTTCGAAAAAAAAAATAAAAAATTTTGAAAACTCAAAAATAAAAAAAAAACAAAGCAAAAAATTTTTTTTTAAAAAAGGTTTTTTGTTGTGCTGTGTTTGGGGGTTCGCAGACCCCCCCGTACCCGCAGTACGCAGGTTGCAGGCGTACCACCTGTCGCTGCTGCCAGCACCGTACCCTCCTCCACACTGGTTTTGTGCTTCGGTCGTCCACCGCTCGTGTCACTACAGGTCTCCGCTGCCGTCGCCCGTGCCGCTACCGGTCTTCGCTGCCGCCCACGCTGGTACCTGCCCGTCTCTGCTCGCGGCTGCTTCCTCGACTCCGGCGACTGCTTCCTCCTCTCCGACAACTGCCCAGTCACCTTCGGCTGCCACGTAGATGCCTAGTTAGCTACCAGGACCCCGCCACGCGGCTAACATAGGGACATCCATACGCCACGTCACCCACGCCGCGCAGATCTCCGTATGCACTGTCAGACTGCCACGTCATCAGACCGTACGCCCAGTCACCTACACAGTCAGTAGTCCGTACAGTACGAATGCCTAGTCAGCAGGGAGGCAAAGTTTTTGCGACGATCATACAGCCATCAAATTTAACCCCGTAATTTGCTGACGTCATCATTTTTCAAAAATTTTGCAGGCCCCTCTTATTGAGCTTTTTGATTTTGCAATTCAACTTCAAATGGCCATAACTTGCTCATTTTTGCTCCTTTTTGGGTGTAATTTTTTTTGAAATGGGCTAGAATTTCATGTAATTTCACATGGTGGAATTATTTTCTAATTTTGATGGAAATTTTTTTTAGAATTCTCAGTTTTTGGTGACTGTACCTATCCAATCCCCGTTTCTGCAACTTCCAGGTCTTTGTTCGGGCTCATACGAACTCCTTTTTAGGTGTCATTTTTTTTGAAAGTGTGTTATTTTTTGTCTACTCTTAGAATATGCTATCAATTTGCAGCAATTGTGGGTAGAAATTGTACTTTCATCATATGGTCTTATTTGGCCAATTTGGCATTTGTATTGCATAGATCTATCTTCTAATCTTTTGCTTTGTATTTCTCAGCCTATTGGGGTAGTTGTAAAACAAAATTAGAAGTCCACCTTGTCATTGTTTGCAAGTGGCCTATTGTACACACACTACATATAAAGTGCCAAAATCATCATTTTTGGGGGGTTACTTTGATTGAGTGAATTTGGGGGGGTGTCTCTTGTGTTCCTTGCTTTTTGCTGCTCTTGGTTCTTCTAAGTTTCCTCTCTTAACTCCTCATAATTATGCTACTTGGAAAATTGATGCATGGAGTAAACTTATGGAAAAAGGACTCACTCATTACATTGATGGAACTGTTGTTGCTCTCCTTGATCCTAAGGTTGATCCAATTGGTCACTTGGATTGGCTCACTAAAAATATCATGGCAATTGGTACCTTAAGAAAGTATGTATCAAAGGATCTCATTTTTCATATTGACAAGTGTACTCTAATCAAGGATGCTTGGCAAAAGTTTCAAGACTTGTATGGTCAAGTTGATGAGATTAGGGGATTTCAAATTGATAGTGATCTCACCATGTTAGATCCCAAGAACTTTGATACTATACAAGATTATGTCACTAAGGCAAATGAGTTGAGGGCACAACTCAAAGATTGTGGCATTGATAAGAAGGATACTCAATTGATATTCAACTTGATAGGCAAGCTTCCACAAGAATATGCAGCATTTGTTTCTAGTTTCCAAACCCATAGGATGACAATGGGTTCAAGCTAAAAAATGCCTACATTTGATGCTTTCAATGAAATGTTGATGATGGAACAAACTAAGTTGATAAGCATGGGCATTCTTAAGGCTTCTAAGTCTCAAGCATTAGTGGCAAATCAAGGGAACAAAGGAAATCAAGGAAAGGACAACTCAAACAAGAAGAAATGGCAATCAAAGCCTAAAGAAAAATCACCATCTTCTCCACAAAAAGGAGATTCATCCTCTTCCAAGAGAGATAATTCACCGAAGAGGGAGAGACCTACTTGTGCTTATTGTAAAAAGATTGGTCATGAGGAGCATCGTTGCCATTCTAAGAAGATTGATGAGCTCACACATATCATCAAAAAGCATAACATTGATTTGCCTAAAGTCTACAAGAAGGATGATTCATCAACTTCGACTTCCTCACATTCAAAAGGAAAAGGGCAAGCATTCATGGCTTCTACAAGTGAGAAGACTCACTTTTTTGGAACAAGAAAAGGAAAAGCTCTATGTGCTACTATCAATCATGATTTAGAGAGATGGCTTCTAGATTCAGGGGCTTCTCATCATATGGCATCTTTGCAGTCTATGTTCTCTACATTTGAGCCTTGCACCATGCCACATATTTTGATGGGCAATCATACATACATGGATGTTATTGGGAAAGGATCTATTAACACTGGGGATAACTCCTTCAATGATGTGTTGTGTGTACCCCAATTGACAAACAATATCCTTTCTATCTATCAAATCACACATGGCACAACTAAGAGAGTTGTGGAGTTCACACCTGACTTAGTTTTTATTAGAGACTTGGGGACTAGAGCTATCATTGCAACTGGGGTGGTTGATCATGCATCTCGATTATACTCCTTTTCAGATTTTGTTGATGATGATGATTTCACATTTGATGATTCTACACATGATGATCACACTTCTTGTGATGGTTCAGATTTTGAGGAGAACTTTGGGCACTTGAACATGGGGATTCTCACATGTGACCCCATTCTTGAGCCTTGTATTTCATCTCCTCATATTGATATCACATCACCTATTGTACCTGATGATGCAGATAGTGCGATAGTTTTGCCTTCATGTGATTCAGTGTAGCAGGATATTCATTGTCTTCCAGCTTCAGATTCATGGGATGATTACTTGATAGACATTGCAGGTTTATTTATGGAATCCTACATTGCAGATTTGGGAGACATCATTGATGACATTCATCTTCTCTTTGATGAAGGTGATCCTTCTTCGATTGTTGCGAGGGCACACTCTGACCCTCTTGTTCATTCTCTACATGATCATTCTTTCGAGGTTGACATGATTGTGGATACTTATGTACAGCAGTTTGAGGAGGTCTCTTTATTTTTTGAGGAGACATGTGAGTCTTTGGGACATGTTCTACATCCATCTCCACTAGATCTTGGAGTGCCTTTTTCAGCAATGTGGCACAGTTTACCACCTTTGGAGGGGGTATCTTTCAGCATCGACATGGGGACACTTGAGCAGTTTTCAGAGATTCCTTTCATCATGAGTTTTCTTCATACATCTTCCCTTCATGATTGGGGAGACTTCATGGATACACCTTTGGTTTTGTTTCTTCCTAAGGGGAGGAATGTTGTTCGACGTTCCTGGAGCAGTTTCTTCATACATCGAGCTTCTATCATTGGTGTAGATTCCATGTTGAGGGGGGGCTTTCTAGCTTCTCTTCTTCTCTCATATGGGGGGGACTTTTTCCTCACATGGGGTTTTGTCCTTCACATACTTCTATGAGAGTTCTTTGTATCTAGTTTTTCATCTCTCTTTTGGGGAAGGGTTTTTTCCCATTGGGTTTTTCTCTCTTTCCCCACTTTGTGAGAGTTTTCATTGCATTGGTTTGCATGCATTTGCGTTTTTACATGGGTACCTAACATGGCCTAGTAGCTGGGACCCATCTTGCATTGCTTAGTTGCATTGTAGACTTAAGTGCATTCCCCTAAGTTGCACTTAAGGGGGGGTGTTGGTGTAAATAATTATTCATCTTGGATATTATTACACTTACTTAAGTTTACTTAGGAAATGCATTTCATAGTAGTCTGGGTATGAGACACTTGGGTGTTTGTGCCACATTGGGATAGTGTGTGTAGGAGAAATTCCACCTTTTATGGTGTTGATCTTGTTGTTACACTCCACATTCAGTGGGTGATCCACCTCATGTGGACTATTATATTATTTCTCCTACCTACCCACCCGCGTTTCTTATTGAGCCACATGTCATGCTTGTGTGCTCACATATCCCTAGCCTTGCCTATATAAGCAAGCTCATCTACATTGTATGTAATTTTATTATTACTGATCATTTTCTATTGATGAGAATACGGTTTATTCTTGTCCTATATTGTGTCTCTATTTTGTACATTTCATTGAGCTCTTTATCTTGGCAAAATCTCACAAGTACAAATGCCAAGCTAATAAGATGAGAGGGGGGGGTGAATCATACAAACTTAATATTCCATAAAAACAACAGAGTCAACCTCGATAACATATACTTCAATAATTAACCAAAACTGTTAAACATGCAAACTCAAAAGCATATAAACATCATAACACTCATAACACCAGATTTAATGTGGAAACCCAAATAGAGAAAAACCACTGTGGGATTTTGGACCCACTAAGAAATATACTCTTCTAGAGTATGCTTGGTTAAAAGCAAATCATGTTAAAGATTACAAACACATTGCTAGATGTGACCCGGTTAAGGGATTTCCCTCAGATCTGTTAGGATCTTCACCTTGTTAGAAGTGACCTTGTTAAAGGATTTCAAACACTCAATTAGAATGTCACCTTGCTAGAGGGTTTTACAAATAAGACTGTTAAGTCCACTCGGTTAAGAGATTTTTTGTCACCTCACAAAATAACAATACTAAAAATCTATCTGCAACTTCACATCTAAAATGCTAAAGCAGATTCTTATTTGCTCAATTCAATATGACTAATCTTATCCATCTGCTAGGCTCTATACTCTGTTATTCAAATAGGTCTTCAAGCTTCTGTGCTCGGTAATCACTATGTAGCATCCTTGTGCATACACTTGCCCGCATACAATGTTTATCAATAATTTCTTATTTATAAACAATTTGCCAACCACTTAATCTCCTTGATCACATTTCCCATGATCAATCATAGCCATCAGATCTTCAAACTTTGACCAGGTTCAATGTATCATTTGATCAAAAAATGTTTTACCCCATCTTGGAACTTGTGCTAGGGTATTGCAATTCAATCTGAGTTGTAGATCTTCCTACCAATTTTCCTTTGCCATAGATTCTTTAACAAACTTTATTCACAACATACCAATCATTTAATCATAGCCAGCTCATCAGCTTCCTTCATTAAATAATTCTTTTATTCATTCAATGCATTCTATTATTACTTGGTTGCAACTCAGTAGATACTGAACTTCACTCAGTAGACATACCACCTTCATTAACCGGTAGCGATAACCTTAGGGTTTACCGACTAGGTTATTTGCTTGGTAACATAGTATAGTATTAACCTTACAATCAATAACATATGTATGATATCAAAACAATCTAAACATTATGATCTCATCATTGTCTAACTTGGTAATAGTTCCCCATTGAATAACTTATTTCTCCCCTTATTCATCATATTCTTTCTGTGTCTTTTACCGACATCTTTATACTCATCAAATCACACTTCTCAAGATATGGCAACATCATACTGAATTACAAAATCAATTTCTTGACATCAATGACAAAATAATAGTATTAAGACAGTAAACATCCTTAATCAGTTATATCCATCATCATCAACAACCTTCTCAATATCCTTATTGAAATGCCAATAATCTCTCCTTGTCTGTTATAATGCCAACAATCTCCCCTTGTCTGTTATAATGCCAATAGAGATTATGTTGTTTTGATTGTTTTGATATCCTATATATGAGTATTCAAAGACTGAACAAGAAGGAGAAAAGATTTCAAGCTATAGAATTAGTTAAGGCTGGATACTGTTCTATGTTACCGAGCAAGATGCTAGTTGGTAAACCCTAAGGTTATCACTATCGGTTAAAGAAGGCAGAATATCTACCGAGTGAAGTTCAGTATTTACTGAGTAACAATCGAGTAATAACAGAATGCATTGGATGGATAAATACACTATTAAATGTAGAGTACCAATGAGCTAGAGTTGATCAGATGATTGGTATGTCGTGCAAGAAGTTTGTTGAGGATCTACGACATCAAAAATACAAGAGATAGATCTACAGCGCAAATTGAATGGTCATAACCTAGCACAAGTTCCAAGGCGAGGTAAAACATTTTTAGATTGAAGGATACAATGAACCTAGTCATGTTTGAAGATCTGATGGCTAAGATTGATCATGGGAAATGTGATCAAGGAGATTAAGCGGTTAGGTATTGTTCATAAATAAAAGTCTGTTGATGAAGAATGCATGTGGGCAAAATAGAAGAACAGTGACACTACAGTAGTGATCACCGAGCAGAGAAGTTTGAAGATCTGATTGAAGAACATATTGAGAAGCCCTGGAAGAGGCAAGATAAGTCTTATGACAAGATTGTTTTGAGCACATAGAATCTTCTTTAGCATTTCAGATGTGAATTTGCAGATATATTTTATTACTATTATTTATTTTGTAAGTGACAAGAAATCTCTTAACCGAGTGGACTTAACAGTCTTATTTGTAAACCCTCTAGCAAGGTAACATTCTAAATGAGTGTTTGAAATCCTTTGACAAGGTCACTTCTAACAAAGTGCAAGAATCTAACAAGTCTGAGGGAAATCCCTTAACTAAGACACATCTAGCAATGTGTTTTTGTAATATGTAACTGGATTGGCTTTTAACCGAGCATACTCTAGAAGGGTATATTTCTTAGTGGGTCGAAATCCCACAATGGTTTATCCCTATTTGGGTTTCTGTGTTAAATCTGGTGTTAAATGTGTTATGATATTTTAGGTGTGTCTATTTATGAGTATTGAATGATTTATAGTCATAGTTGCATATCGGTAAGGCTACCAAGGTTGAATCTGGTGAATATATTGTATTGTGAGTTTTTATGATTCACCCCCCCATCTCATCTTAACTAACACATGGTTATGATTTCTCCATTGTGAGTAAATTCAAGACACTTGTGGATTGGAGAAGCAATAGCCTTCATGGAAGATAGCCAAGGATAACCCAACTTCACACAGAATTTCTCAGAAGAAGGTATGATAACAAAATCAACATCCATGGATTTAGTATGAACTTCCACAAGAAGGGTGATAGAACCAATGGTAGGACAAGATAATCCATCAAATAACTTCACAACCACATGAGAAACATCATATATTGGTTTATGCAATCGTAAAGTGAAAAGGTACTCTTTAGTTATGACATTAACCATGCAAGAGGGATAAATAAGGGCACCATGGAAAGGGATATCCTTAACCTTTGAAACTATGTATAAAGGGCCATTAGGTACTCTAATGGTCTCACTAGGGTCGAATGTGATACAAGGATCCTTAGGCATATCTTGTGTTTCTACCATATTAACCAAGTTTGGAGCCATAGAAGTGAATTCTTCAGAAGAGAAAGAATTAGGCATGATCTCAATAACGTTAGAGGTATGAGAAGGCAAGGAATTAGTCAAAATATTAAGATTTTGATTAGGAGGAGCTATTGATTTTATCTCTTTATCATACACCTGCCACATATATAATATTATTATCAATCATGTTTTGAATCTTATTCTTCAATGTGAAACATTTCTTAGTATCATGACTAGGTTGACGATGAAATTGACAAAAGGAATTGTTATCAAATTAAGGGAATACAAGTTTAGAAGGATCAATTTGTTTTATAGGATGAAGTTTGATAACATTTTTGTGCAACAACTAAGACATAATACTATGTAAAGATTCATTCAAGGAAGTAAACTGTCTTTCTCTTTGGAAAAATTTAGAAATAGAAGGCACACCTGTGGTAGCATTCACATTGTGGTTGTTGATTGTATCATTGAACTTGATGAAGCTTTTTGTTGCTTTGAACTTTGCAAACGGTTGTTGAACACTATCCCCTTTATCACTCAGAGCCATAGGAGTGGATTGCTCCATTTGACTCACATCCAGTTGATAATTATGGAGTGTTGCACACAACTGTGGAAAGGAAGTAAACTTGAACAAAAGAAGCTTTTCCCTGATATCTTTTCGTAAATTAGAAATGAAAATTATTTTAATATCATTATCAAGTACATGAAAATAAATTTGAGCACACAAATTCTTATATCTACCAATGAAATCAGTCACTTTTTCTTTAACACCTTGTTAACAATGCATTAAATCACTCAAAGTGATTTTATGACCAATGTTGTTTTCAAATTGTTGGATGAATGCATTCTTGAGTTGTTGAAAAGAAGTGATAGAATAAGAAGGCAAGGAGAAATACCATTGTAAAGCCTTATCTCTTAGTGTTCTTGTAAACAATTTTGCAAGCAATATTTAATCATAAGCAAAATCAGTACACAAGGTTTGAAATGTTTTGACATGCGTAAGAGGATCACCTTTTCAATTATAGAGTTTCAATTGAGTTGAAGTAGCCATGATGTTAGCGATGAAAGTAGGAATACTAGTCATAGGAGTAGTCAAAGTAATTGAAGGATTTACTTGTGTTGAAGGTTGTGAATGACCTAGGGTTTCGACACAACTCTTGATAGGCATAACATTAGAATCAACAATATATATAATGCCATGCAATATATCAATTCCATTCTTATCACTTTGAATCATGCATTTAAGGCCTTCAATTAATGGAAGAGCTTCATTATTAAGCTACTCTTGGGACATCCATTGTTGAAAGTTATCAAATTGATTGTCCAATGTGGAAATTTGATCTATAGAGACCCTAGTTAAAGCTTCTTATTCATCATGGGATTCATCAATGGGGTGATAGGTACATGATTAGGATGGGAAAAATTAGCATGATCCTTATTAAACAAGTCACCCAAATTAGGCTCCATCTCCTTGGTAATTAAACCTTGGGAAGCCTTAATTATAATGCTTCGTCTAATGGGGATAGGATAGGTGGGACTAATATTGGTAAAACTCATGCACTAGAGGTAAAATTTGAATTTTGAATTTTGGAACAAAGCTTACAAAATTGATTAATACAAAATTTAAGAAAATAATGATTACACAATTTGAAATTTGTTGGGGGAAGAGGATGACACAATTTCCAAACATGAAAGGAAATTGAAATTTTAAAAGTAGGGCCAAGGGAATACAACTTAATTTTAAAATCAGAATTTTTACAATCTAGGCAGACTATAATTAACCTCTTAACTTTAAAAAATTTCTTGAATAATTGAAATGTTGAAATTTGAAGGTATTTCCGATTCTAGAGGGATCAAAAATCGATAAAATCAACCAATCTTCAGGATTTAGGATATTAAATAGAGTCATACCAGTCTCCCAAAATTTAGGGAAAAAAGCTGAGGACTGTGGCGAGAACGCACATGGTCCGACCAATATTTTTCAAAATTTTCAGGGATGGATATTACGATGATTTTAAAGTTAACACCAAAAAATTGATGAATTTAACAACCTCTAGATGGGCGAAATGAAGGCGCAAATGTGAAAATAGGACCCTATTAGGGTTTTGAAGAAAAAGAGGAATTGAATTGCGAATTTGATAAAGGTCAAACCTAATGGATAGGGATACCTTGGAAAATGTTTAGAAATATGAATTGGAATGAAATTGATTTGAAATTTTCAAAAAATCCAATTAAATTTGAAAATTAGGGTTTTGTGACCTAACCACTAAATTCTAAAATTTGAATTTTGGGTAAAAGGGGGGAAATTGAAACTTTGAATTATAGGATTCAAGAACAATTTGAGAACAATCAGAAATTTGAAAATTAAATGGAAATCCAATTTTTACACAAGTTTAGGATGTTTTTTGAAAATTAGGGTTTTAACAAGAAACCTCTTAATTTTGTAAATTTTAATCACAAATTGAACAAGACAATGAGGAAATTGAATTTGACAAACAAAACAATTTTTAGATCTAAGATAACCACAAGCAATTTTCACAAACTATAAGTTCAATTTAGATATAAGATAACCACTAAGTTTGCACAAATTTGAAACTTGTGGATGAAAAATATGAAATTTTGTTCAAAGGAAACCATGCAAGACGTCGGGTTTGCCAAAATGTAATTTGGAAAAATGGTGAATGATGGATCAAGAGGAAAACTACCCTTTCCCTCTAAGGAGAGATGAGAGTTTCACTATTGATTACCCTTCAAACACTTTTCACCAAATTACATTTGGAAGAGGAGAGGAGAATTCACTAGATTCAACCTTCAAAGATGAAGATTGAATTCTGAATGAAATAGGAAAGATAAGTTTATCCCCTCTTCCTTATTTGAAATGGAAAGGAATTGATTGAATTATGTAGTGCAAAAGTAACAAAAACCTTATTCTAACTTGAGGTTGGAATATGGGATGAAGATATGCACCTGAATCTAGTAGTAATATGTCGAGACCAAGTCACCTTGCCAATTTGAGGAAAAGTTGCCCTGATCATGGCGTGAACATACATGGTCCTCCGAAAAATCTGCAAAATGAAAAGGGTTTTTCCACCTTTGTAAATGGAGCTCGAATCTGAAAGTACAGTTGCGCACCTACAACCTACACACAAAAAAGAAAGGAAAATGGGTTGGTATTGGGGGTTTGCCTTTAGGTCAAACCCCAGTTTTGAAATTAACCAAATAATGAAAGAAAGTACTTGCAAGTAGCTGTAAATGAAAGACTGAAATGTAAATCACCTCAAGGGAGGTTGTGATAGTAGTGTTGATAGAAATTCTTTTGTGGAATTGAATTTTGGAATCAATCTCCTCTTCAATGGCTGAATCCTTGACTAGAATGCAACAGCTAGCCTTGAAGGGAAACTTGAGAGCTCAATGCTAGAAAAGAATGCCTGAATGCTTGAATGCTCTTGAATAATTAATCACTTATGCAACATGACCTTATTAAAATTCCACCTTTATGCAAATGAGAGGACAAATGCCCCTTAAATACATGTTACTGGATTTAATTTTCATCATAGGCCAACATCGGGTGAGTTTCCTGCCCAGTGCACATCTAACAATGCAACCCTAGGAAGGGTCCTGCCCTAAAATAGGGCAAGGACAAGGGCACCACGCCCCTATTCTGGGAGGAAAAGGGAACCACGCCCCTATCCAAGGGGGGACAGTGGCACCACACCCCTGTCCTATCCCTTTCTCCAGGGCAGAGTGTGGACAGGGTGATCCAGAGGCCAAGAAAGAAGATGTTATGAGGGTTGAGCAATCTTTGGTCTCCGATCAGGCTAGAGGATTCGATCTCGCATGCGTGAGGACCCTAATGCAGTCAAAAATTGTAAGGGTCACAATTTTATGACACTACAAATTTATTGGATTTTCATGATGATCAAGAAGATGTAGAATATGCAATCACGGATGAGCATAGTGACCTTATGAGATCAGCCACACATGAATTACTTTGGGGTGTTAGGAAAGACACCTACATTTTAGATTTGATGTGGGCACCTATTCCTTATGATATGGAATCTATCCACTTGTTGATTGGTGACTCAATTTTTCTTGATTATGCATGGGTTAGTGGGTGTCATGTTTTGTTTTCCAATGCATTTTCAAATTTGGCTTTTTCTACATCATCTATTAAGTGGCATGAAAGTGTGTGGGGACATACCAATTTGATGGGCAATGAGTGTGAGATGGATTTCTTTGGTTTACATTGGTATGTTGACATCTATGACATCATTCATGATGGGTGGTCATTTGTGTTGTTTCATTGGCATGTGGGGGTTCATTTCCACATTTCATTACTGGTCATCCTTCCAGGTTGGGAGATTCATGGTGATTTGAGGATCCATTTCATCTTCATCACATATGGTAAGATAGATGGATTGGTTTGGGATCCGGGTATTGTCAGAGATGAGGCTTATACTCCTCTGGAAAGTGATGAGGTCATTGAATTGATTTAACATATACAATTGGTGTTACAGGAGCTCTTTCATGTTGACAGGGACATTGCACAGTTTTTTATTTGGCATCCAGATGGCTTTGATTCTTCAGGATCTTTTTGTTGAGAAGCTAAGATTGCTTAGGGATAAGCAATTTCAGGAGGGATGAACTATAATGTCCCCATTTTTTCTAGCCTCTTATGAAGTTTTAGCCTTTTGGCTAAGTGGAGAAATAAAGAGAAATGAATTAATTAATTTCTTCTAAAGTCTGGATATAAATTAAAAATTAAAAGGGTTACTTTATATTTAATTAACTAATTAATTAGTGACTTAAAATAAAATAATTAATTCATTTAAATGAAATAATATTATTTCTAGAATCCTCTAGAAGTTTATGAGATGTATGGAGAAAAAAGATAAATAGAGGTTGAGCCTCATTGTATGATAGTTGGAGATTTGGATTATGGCTTTGATGAATTGATTGATGCTTTGCATTAGTTGAATCTCTGAGGATGCAAACCTTCAAGAGATTGATAGAAGGTCTGGACAAAACCCTGGTTCTTCATCTTGGGAGTGGATTCAGGACAAAATCGACATCAATGCCTAATTTGTGCAGTCTTCTTTCATAGACAAATTTGGAGCTAAGAAGAAGATATTCCAGTCTTCCTATTTGAGCTTAATTTGTGGCCAAGGGTCAACTTTTATTAGGTTTGATTTTTGAGAAGGGGTTGAAGATCATGTAAATGTTTGAGGATTTCATCATCCTCTCAAGAAGTTGTTAGCACCTGTTCATATCTGAGATTTAATTATAGGCATCTTCAAACTGCCATCAATTTGGAAAAAATCACAATCTTGTAAAATACATGATCTCTTGGTTATTTTGACATCCAAGTGTGCATTGATTGTTAAAGGAATCAAGGTGAACTCTCTAGGAGTATATTGAAGGGGATATAATTAGAGTTCAACATTCTTTCAGATCTGAGACAAATTGAGTTTCTCCATCAAAACCCATGATTCCATATTTATTCCATCATTGGAGCATCAATCACACAAAGGAGGAAAGAAATTATGTTGGCAATAAAGGGAGATTCCCTTGGCAGTATTTTGAAGGGGTTTCAAGGAAGGAATCAAACCCAAATTCAATTCTAAAGATAAATTGATTAGACTGTTGAGACACATGAAATTGCTCCTATGCATCCATATTGGTATCGAATTTGGCTCTTGTCACTAGCATCTTTATTTGACGGAGTGAGTGCTCATTCTCGGTGAAAAGGGGAAGAATTAGAAACTATCAAATTGTTAATTTTGAGACCTCCATTCAAGCAATAGGGGCGATTTTGGTAAAGGCTTCATTTTGGCAGAAATGAGACACAAAGACAATCGATATTGCTTGTTCCTTCATCTACGCAACAGTGCGCTACATTCAGGCTCTCTTTGGCCAAGTTGTTACGATGAGTTTTTAGTAATATATATGTGAATTCTCTTTGTGTGTGGGAAAAGCGGTTCAATGAAACGCAAAATGTGGAAATATTTCAAAGGACTTGTCCACACACCCATGGGACTCTTGGTGCAAGTTATGGAGTCATGAGGAATGACTCAACTTCCCAAGGTGGTTTCCATGGTTCTCTATCTCACAAGGTCCCTCAAGCTAATGCCTTTGCTCTCAGATCACTGAGCAAAGTGACTTAGGGATGATGAATGCAAGAACGAGGGATGCTTTAGATTAATTTTAACATGAATGCATCCTATTTATGCATGATTATACAAATGAGTTAAACTAGATTATAAGATGACAAGGTTAGTAACAATACTATCCTAACATGATATACTAGTTATATGATTTAAGCTAATGATAATAGAAATGCTCTAAAATGCTTATTAGATTAATTCCTATTACAAAGAGAGGCTAGATGTATGCTAAAATTGAGTATAAGTGTGATGCTAAAAGCTTGGATGATCAAAATGGAGGAATGAGGGCTCTATTTATAGGGAAAATAGGGCAATGGATGGTTAGGATTTAAGGGTCTAATCAAGGGTCAAGATTGAAAGTTATCAATCCATGTTTACAATTTCCACCAATGAAATGGTGACAATTGTCAACATAAGACTACTTGAGAGGAGAGGTAAGAAGCATTAAATGCTTGAGAAGACCTCATGGTTACCTTAGAAGGTAAGGGTTAAGGTTAGGTTAGGGTTATCCAATGGATAAAGCTTTTACCCAAGGGGTAAACTCTTGTGCAAAGGTTAAAGGGATAACCATGGTCAAAGCAATGAATGCTTGATGAGACCCCTGGGTTAGATGAGGGTTAAGCTATGCAAAAAGTCTCTAACCATGCCACTAAGGGTTAGTTAACCATTAATGGTTTGAAGACTTTGAGGACAAATTTGTAAGAGTCCTTCCAAATTTGGGGGTATTCAACAAGTTAGCTTGTTGAAGGCATAAAGGCTTTAATGCCTTTGGAAGACTTTACTCCAAATTTGAGAAGTGACCTCCTCAAATTTAGGGAAAGAGGATAATTGATGGGTTTAGGCTAATTGATTAGGATTAGATAGGTTCTAGAAGAATTTAGGAAGAGGGTTAGGATGCAAGTGGGAGATGTAGGAAAATGCAAGTGGGTGAGGAATAATAGGATTAAAATAAATTTCTTTATTTCAATTTGGTTGCAAGTTGGGGATTTAAATAAATTAGATTTATTTAATTGGGGTAAACTATTTAATTAAAAGTAAATTTAATTAAAAAGTAGAGAGAAGGGATTTAATTAAATAAAATGATTTATTCAATTAAATGATATAAAAGACTTAAGTGAATTTAAATAAATAAATTGAATAATTTATTTAATTAAACAGAAGAAAGTGGATGATTTAATTAAATTAGATTTAACAAAATAGAGGAATGAGAATAAAATGAACATTAAATATTGATTTAGGAATATGGTCATTTTTATACATCTACATTTTGCCCCTCTTTGAAGTGACGTGTGTGCACATGTTGATTCAAAGAAAAATGATGTGTCATCATGATTTGGTTAGGATCAGTGTGATGTCGTGTCAAGATGTTCATGTCGTGCCCCAGATTTGATAAATGATGTTGATAATGCCCCCTTGGGAGATGAATCAAAAATTTGAAAATTTGGTTTGAGTTGATAATTTTGATTGCATTGTAAATTTTTGTCTATGTTGAATGTGATAAGTTGATTCATCTCTCGATAATGATGTTTGCTAGGGTTAGGAATGAGACCACGAGCAATTTACGTGCTTGTCTACGCAACCCAAATTTTCATTTAACCTATAAAAAGGTAAAAAGTGATCTATTTTGTCTCATTTCTCTTTGTTCACTTTGGAGAAAGTGACACTTGGAGAAAAAGACAAAATGTTGATTGCCTTTGCTTCTCCTCGATTCAAGCACGTTTGAAGGTATCAGAGGCCTGCCACGTATGGACCACTGGTAGGTCATAATTTTTTACCCCTTTTAGATTTTTATTTTGTTGTTTTTAGGCATGTTTTTGAATTTTTCCACCCGGCTTTAACGATTTAGCGCGTTGGGTAAAAACCATAGTGCATACAATAAGTAGCATAGTGTGTGGGGTTTGATGAACTAGGGTAGCATTCGAGTAGGTTAGGATAGTGTAGGGGTAGGTTAGGGTAGCGCATTGAAATAGTTTAGTGCATCGGGGGCACAGGGTAGCGCGTAGGGGAAATAGGGTAGTGCATAGGAAAGACCTAGCGCATAGGGTTAGCAGATGCTCACATGGGTAGTGTAGGATAGCGTGTCTACGAATGACCTAGTGCATAAGGTTAGGTTCACAATGCAAGGCCAAAGTAGGATAGCGCATAGCCTAGAAGTAGCACAAAGGGTATTTTATGTGGCACTTTGATGGATTAGGTTAGCGCATAGGTACAGGCTAGCACGTAGGGTTAATTTCGTAGTGTATGGAGAAGGTTGGATAGTGCATAGCTAGCACTTTAGCCCATAGTTAAAATATTTTAGCGTGGAGGTGGAAAAATAGGATTTGATGAGATGAAGAAAGAGGGGTATTTGTTTGCCTATTTTCTGGGATGGGTGCGAATGTCAGTCTGTGTGTCTACTATCATTGTTTTGATGTTTTGTCCAATATGAGTTCCGATATGGTTTGTTTGATAGATACTTGATTTGATTTGCAATGTTTCAAGTTGATGTTGATACCGTATATGGATTGCAAGGTATGGGTAGAGGATGGGATGGAGATACCCTATGTCTACATGTCCCAATTTCTAATAGGGCAGACGCCCTTCATTATTGAGAGATTCCTGTGGAGTTGAGTGTTGCAGCAGTATGGACGATAGCAGGGGATTCCATAGGGAGCATGCTTGTATGCTTGACGGAGATAGGATGTACCAGAGTGGCGACCCACTATTGATAGCACGGTGATAGTTGAGGAGTTCTTTCACCTAGCCAGCCAGATTTGTGATGATGCTTATGGGATAATGGATGCAAGGATGACCGATGAGTTCACCAGACTGTTTACGACGCATGTTGTGGCTAGGATGTCAGATCCAATGGAGGTGATTCTCATTTTTGATGATGATGAGGATGAGCAGCTCGAGAGGCTAGGGAGACAAGGAGAGGAAGGAGAGGAGCTATAGGAGGGAGGTGTGGATGGTGGAGGAGGTGATGGTGGAGATGGTGGAGAAGGTGGCTGAGGTCGGCAAGGGGATAGAGGGAGAGGAGATCACGGGAGGAGAGGAGACAAAGGTGGAGACCGAGGGAGGAGAGGAGATAGGGGTGGGGATGGTGGTGATAGAGGGATTCAGGTAGAGAGAGCAGTGCGGCGAGCTATGGTGGATAGAGGGAGGGGAGGTTTAGCGATTGGAGCTAGGGGTGAGGAGAGGGTAGGAGAGGTGATAGCAAAGGTGGGAGGGACATATGAGTTTAGATGGTTATCCCAGAGGAGGAGGTCAAATGTTTTACCCCCACCAGAATTGAGGATAGGGGGAGGGATAGGGGGTACAACTTCACAAGTACCCATCTAGATGCGGATTCCAACACACCGAGAGGACACGCAGATTAGGTCTCTATAGTTATCAGTGCAACATCTGTAGACATAGCTATTGGCACATCAGCAGAAGATTACATAGCTGACCACTAAGCGGGATACCATTTTGGAGCGGTTGGGTCGAGCCGAGGCTTGAGTAGAGACTTTGGAGAGAGCGGTGATGGGTGGCTCGATGAGAGACACGTTGAGAGAGGTGTCTTTGAGAGACAAGGAGGTGGAGTACTACTAGAGGCATTATGAGGATGCAATGCCTAGGGAGCGCCGAGTTCCAAGTTTCATAGCTTCGAGATCTAGTCGATCTAGGCAGACTAGATCGAGGACAGAGAGCAGAGGCATGACAGAGCCACCTAGACAAGATCCACCTAGAGATCCAAGTGCTAGGACATCTGTTGCGAGCCCTTCACCCTCAGAAGATAGTTATACCTGAGAGACGTTATCTCCATTGTATTTTGATCATTTTGTTGTATTATGGGACATACATGACATATTTTGTACATTTGATCATTTTTGAGATATATATATATGACACCATTTTCCTTGATCTTCATGTGATGTGTTATGGATGATGCTTTATATATGATTTTGATGTTTGTATGATGATGATTCAATGCTTAGATGTATGTGATATGATATGCGATGAATATGATGTTTTAATGCATGATGTTGTGAGATGTATCTTGAAAATGAGATGTATGATAATGATATGCTATGAGATATATCTTGAAAATGAGATGTATGATAATGATATGCTGTGAGATGTATGATAATGATATGATGTGAGATGTATCTTGAAAATGAGATGTATGATATGATATGCAACTAATTGTAAGATAATATGCAACTAATTGAGCATCCTCATTCTTCTGTTTGTCATTCCTGTATAGTCACATGTTTTTGCTTTATTTGTAGTTATCATCATTTGAGCATTGATTTGCTGGGATATGATGAAAATTTGTACAAGCATAATGGTATAATTGAACCATAATGACCTGAGAAAAATTTACTTGATTTTTTATTTTGCAAGATAACACAAGCATCAAGGTATAATTGAACCAGGACGACCTGAGTGCGGCTTGTGTAAAAACAGACAAGATTAAATTATTTGTATGTGTAAAGTGGAATCATGTCTTCAGTGATATGCTTTGAATTACGTCTCGAGACAAGTATTTGCACAATACGAGTGATCGCCTCACAGGCAAAAAACTAAAAAATATTGGAGTCCCCATGACTTTCTCTAGCTTGATGCATCATTGAGAAAATATAGAGGATCCAATAGTTCAAGAAAGTTCAAGGGAAAAAATAGTCAAAACTTAATGCAAAATGCGAACATTTAATACTTCAGAAAATCATCCATCATGCATTGTGAATCCTTTTAAATGATCAATGTTTTCTTGCGTGATTGGTTGATTTGTTTGTTGGATATGATGTTCTGAGTTTGCCGCTAGTTATGATGTTCTGAGTTTGCCGCAAGTTATGATGTTCTGAGTTTGCTACAAGTTATGATGAATGTGTCCCCTAGCTGAGTTTTTCGCTTAATGTGGATATGTACAGGGATTACCAAGCCATGGTGGGATACGATGAAATGATATTTGGATAAACTAGGATAGTGACTACGCTAAGTATGTCCTGAATAATGCAATAAAATGTCAGGCGATGGCCGATAGTGCTTGACTATGGATATAAAGGCTTGTTTAGAAAAGATAGATGGAGGAGCTATCCTCTCATAATAGCTTCTGTTACCAGGTTTTCACTAGTTGTTTTTATTGTACCTTTTTATTTGTTTTTTCTTGATTTTTTTTATTTTTTATTTTTTATTTTTTTTTTGACTTTTTTGTGCATTAGACTGCTCAAGTATAGTATTTCTTCAAATGGATGTTGTTAGTTGTTTCATCGAACACATCTCCTTCTAAAGTTGTTAGCTGATAAGCACCTGACCCATAGGCTGATATGATAACATAGGGACCTAACCAATTAGGTTCAAATTTCCCTTTCTTTTCCTAATCCTGTTGATTTCTAGGATTTTCCTTGAGTACTAGATCACCAATTTTAAAAATTCTGGGAATGACCTTGTGGTTGTAGCTTCTACACATGCATTGCTGATATGATTTGAGGTGAGTATAGACATGTTGGCATTTTTCATCTAGAAGTTCTAGCTCTTGCAGTCGATTTACTCGATACTCTTCATCTGGAATGAGGCCTTTCAAAGATACTTGGAGAGATGGAATCTCTACCTCCAGGGGTAAAATTGTCTCTAATCGATACACCAGTGAATATAGCGTAGTGCTCGTAGGTGTGTGGATTCTAGTTCTATATGCCCAAAGTGTTGGATTGAGTTGTACGTGCCAATCTTTGCCTGCATCATTCATTGTTTTCTTTAGGATTTGCAATATTGTTTTGTTGGATGCTTCGGCTTGACCATTCCCCTGTGGGTAGTAATGTGTAGAGAAACGATGTTGGATCTTGAATCTGTCACATAGTTCTCACACATCTTGGTTTTTGAAAGGTTGTCCATTATCTGTGATGATGGAACTTGGAATGCCATATCTACAGATTAGATAATTAAGAATAAAAGAGGCAATTTGTTTCCCAGTCACCGTGCTCATGGGGACCACTTCAATCCATTTGGTAAAATATTATGTTGCAGTTATAATGAACTTGTGTCCATTTGAAGATGAAGGATGTATTTTTCCGACTAAATCTAGTCCCCATTGGCAAAAGGGCCAGGATGTTGTGAATGGCTGCACTTCCTGTGCTGGTGCATGTATAAGATTGCCATGGATTTGGCATTTAGGACATTTCTTAGCGCAATGATAAGAATATTTTTCCATTGTCGACCAGTAATATCCCATTCGTAGAAGTTTTTTTAGCAAGAGTAGGACCACTTGAATGTGTTCCACAGATACCTTTGTGAAGATCTTGTAAATCAGAGTCAGATTCATTATGATCAAGACAACAAAGAAGAGTACCATCTAGACCTCGACGGTACAGAGTGTTAGAAGTGAGAGTATAACGGGCAGCTTGTCGGATAAAGTTGCATTTTTGGTTTCGAGATAGGTCAATGGGTAGGATATTGTTTTTAAGATAGTCATATATCGGTTTGTATAACGAAGAGTCAGAACCGGTCAAGGAATAGATAACATGGGATTCAGAATGGTCATAGGCTGGGGAGAACAGTTCCTCTACCAGAAACTTGTAATGACTCTGTTGCTCTGGAATTTATAGTAGTGAAGCGATAGTAGCCATTGCATCGGCTGCTCTGTTGTCCAACCTTGGTATTTGCTCAAAGTTGATGTGTACAAAATATTGTTTGAAATCATCCACCATTCATTTGTATGGTAGAAACTTGTCGTCCTTCGTCTGATAGTCATTATTGATCTGATTGATGACTAGTTGTGAATCTCCATAGACTTTTAATTTTATGATTCTCCATTCCATGGCCATTTTGATGCCTGTAACTAGTGCCTCATATTCAACAATGTTATTTGTGCATTGAAACATTAGTCTATATGATCTAGGTACGGTGTGCCCGTCAGGAGTAATGAACAAAATGCCAGTGCCTAAGCCATGTTGAGTGTAGGATCCATCAAAGTATAGGGTCCATTGTTTGGTGGAAATAGTAAGAACATCCCTATCTAGAAATTCAATTTCCATTGGTTGTTTGTCTGGTAATGGTGCATTTGCCAACTAATCTACAATTACTTGTCCTTTGATAGCTCGTTGCTCTATGTAGTGGATATCAAATTCACTGAGAATCATGACCCATTTAGCCAATCTACCTGTAAGAGTTGCTTTCCTGAGAAAATATTTGAGAGGATCATTTTTTGTGAATAGGTTAATTGTGTGAGCTAGCATGTAATGCCGGAACTTTTGAAAAGCAAATACCACTATTAGACAAGCCTTCTCAATGAATGTAAAGCTAAGTTCATATCCATTTAATGTCCTGCTGATGTAATAGATAGCTCGTTCCTTGCCTTGTTGATCTTCTTGTGCTAATAATGCCCCCAGTGATATATTTGTTGTTGATATGTAGAGAATGAGTGTCTTCCCTGCTATTGGTGGTACTAGAACTGGCGGGTTCATTAGATATTGCTTGATTTGATAGAATGATTCTACACATTTGGCTTCTCATCTGAATGGTACATTCTTATGTAACAAATGGTTAAATGGTAGACTTTTATCTGCTAGTTGAGCAATAAATCGCTTGATTGATTGGAGCCATCCTTGTAGAGATCTGAGTTGGCTGATATTATTTGGTGGTGGCATCTCCATTATGGCTTGTACCTTTGCTGGATCCACTTCAATACCCTTGGCTAAAACTATGTAGCCTATTAATTTGCCTGATTTTACCCCAAAGACACACTTCTTAGGGTTGAGCCTGACTTGGAATTTCTCCAATTTGTCAAAAATCCTTTCTAAGATGCTTAGATGTTCTTCTCGGGTAAATGATTTAGCTAGAAAATCATCCACATAGTCCTCAATGAAGGTATGCATCATGTCATGAAAGATTGTTCTCATTGCTCGTTGATAAGTTGCCCCAGCATTCTTAAAGCCAAAAGGCATGACATTCCAACAATACGTTCCCCAAGGACAGGTAAACATTGTTTTATCTTGATCTTCTGGGGCTATCTTAATTTGATTATAGCCCAAAAAATAGTCAATTAGTGATAGCATTGCATGGCCTGCTATGAGGTCTACAATTATGTCGATACTAGGCAAAGGAAAGTCATCCTTTGGATAGGCTTTGTTGACATCTCTAAAATCGGTGCATATCCTGATACTGCCATCTGGTTTGGAAAATGGCACGATGTTGGAAATCCATTCAGCATAGTCGATAGGTCTAATAAATCTGACGTCTAATAGTTTCTTTACCTTGACTTTGACCATGAGTGCTACATGTGTATTCATCTTTCTCAATTTTTGCTTGACTGGCTTAGCTCCTGGAGCAATGGACAAATTATGCATGATTAGATGTGGATCGATCCCAGGAATATCTGCATATGACCAAGCAAAATTGATTTGCTTCTCTTTGAAAAATTGGACAAACTCTGATCTTTCTTCCTCTGTCAAAGATTCTGCAAGGTGTATATTTTTGGATGCTTTTGTTGTACCAGTGTTGATTGATTGAGTGGGCTCAATCAATATGGGTGATCTCTCCTGATAATGTTCAAGAAGAGTGTCAATTCTCCCATCTTAAGGTGCCTTAAAAAGGTTTTCACCTATAGATGCATCATTTATTTTAACTTTTTTGTGATCTATTGCTGCCATTGACTAGTTTTCAGCAGTAGATCCTTTATTTCGTTCATTTTTGTGACTGAGAGACTTGGCACTCCCCTGATTGCAGATGTCATTACTTTGTTCATTTGTAGAGTATGTTTCTAGGTTGATGGTACACAAGTAATGGATAATGGATTCATCATTTGGGAAAATGGGTATGTCATGATTTTTCAGGTTCATCCCAATCTATGAGGTTAGGAAAGATAAGTGGTAAAGAGTCATTGGGTGGATCAAGTTCCATTGTTGTAAGTGTTAGGATAGAGATATCATCGCGGTTGGCTGGGATATTAAATAAGTTAATTATTTTGTCGAGGTCTTCGATGGTATCATCTTCTGTGTAGACTTGCTCGTAATGTTGCTGCTCGTTTTCTTTGGAATCATAGATATTCTATGGACCAAATTCAAGTAGTCTAGGCTCTGTGCCTTGTTCTTCTTGAGAAATGGGTGTATAACTGTCATTTTCAGCAATATCTTCAGTAACATTGGAACAACTACCCCATTCATATTCATTTGAATTAGTCTCAGAGGAATTATCCAAAATTCTAGCAGTGCTGTGAACTGGTATGTTGTAGGGTGAAAATAGGTGTTTGATGATTGATACAAGTCTGATAGTTTTCTTTGATTCTGTATCAAAACTTGCTTCCACTTTTTACATTTTCTCATATATTGTCTCTCCTCAGGGAGGAATGATGTTATCAGGAGGTGATTCCACTTTGCTGGATATTGATTCTTGAACATGATGTACTTGTTGGCATTATAGTAGGAAAGATTGTTGGCATTTCAATATCAGGAGATTGTTGATATTCAGTAAGGATATTGAGAAGGTTTTTGAAGATTATTCATATAACTGAAGAAGGATGATAACTATCTTTATAACATTATTTTATCATTGATGTCAAGAGATTGATTATCTGATTCAGTATGATGTTGTCATATCTTGAAAAGATTGATTTGAAGAGAATTAAGATGTCGGTAAAAGACACAGAAAGAATGTGATGAATAAGGGGAGGAATAAGTTATTCAATGGGCAACTATTACGAAGTTAGACAATGATGAGATCATGATGTTTAGATTGTTATGATGTCCTACATATGTTGTTGATTATAAAGATTATACTATAGTATGTCACCGAGCAAAGAACCTCGTCGGTAAACCCTAAGATTATCGATATCAGTTAATGAAGGTGGAATGTCTACCAAGTAAAGTTTAGTATTTACCGAGTTGCAACCGAGTTATGACAGTGCACATGGGATGGATAAAAGCATTATTTAATGAAGTACAATTATTAGCTTGAGATGTATAAATGATTGGTATGCCGTGAACGAAGTTTGTTAAGGATCTATGGCAAAGGAAAATCAGCAAGAAGATCTACAATGCAGATTGAACTGCAATAACCTTGTGCAAATTCCAAGAAAGGACTACAAGTCCCGAGGCAAGGTAAAACATTTTCAGATCGAAGGATACATTGAACCTAGTCAAGTTTGAAGATCTGATTGCGAAGATTGATCATGGGAAATTTGATCAAGGAGATTGAGCAGTTAGCAATTGTTTATAACTAAGAAATTGTTAATAAACAATGTATGCGGGCAAGTGTATGCACATGGGATGCTATATAGTGATTACCGAGCACAGAAGCTTGAAGACTTGTTTGAATAATAGAGTAGAGAGCACAACAGATGGACAAGATAAGTCTTATGACTAGATTGTTTTGAGCAAATAAGAATCTGCTTTAGCATTTTAGATGTGAAGTTGTAGATAGATTTGTATTATTGTTATTTTGTAAGTGATAGAAAATCTCTTAACCGAGTGGACTTAACAGTCTTATATGTAAACCCTCTAGCAAGGTGACATTCTAAATGAGTGTGTGAAATCCTTTGACAAGGTCACTTCTAACAAAGTGAAGATCCTAACAGATCTGAGGGAAATCCCTTAACCGGGTCACATCTACCAATGTGTTTGTAATTTTTAACAGGATTTGCTTTTAAACAAGCATACTCTAGAAGAGTATATTTCTTAGTGGGTCCGAAATCCCACAGTGGTTTTTCCCTATTTGGGTTTCCATGTTAAATCTAGTGTTATGAGTGTTATTATGATTATGTGTTTATGAGTTTGCATGTTTAGCAGTTTTTGTTAAGTTGCTGAAGTATATGTTACCGAGGTTGAATCTGTTGTTATTATGGAAGATTAAGTTTGTATGATTCACCCCCCCTGTCATCTTGTTAGCTATTGGCATTTATACTTTACATTAAGTATCAGAACTATCAATTGGTATCAAAGCTTTGGACTATGGAAGAAAAGTTTAAATGTACTTGAGGCAAAGATCCGAAGATGTATAAAAGGGATGCACTGAAGCTGAACAAGTCAAGTTTCTCCACATGGCAGAAAAGGATGAAGCTACATTTATTAGGAATTGGAGAATATGCAACATATTATCTAGAGAATGATTACATTGCACCGAGCACCAACGCTATGACCTTGGAAGAGATAAAGGAAAAGCAAGAACATATTCAGGCTATGATTGAAATTACATCAACATTGACCGACTCAGAGTTTAATGATCTAGAAGGCTGTAATGATGCAAAAGAAATGTGGACTAAACTCATATCTGTGTATGGAGGTGATGAACATGTTCAAAGAGAAAAAGTAGATAGCTTAAGAGGACAACTTAAATCCATGAAAATGAATGAAGATGAAAACATAACCCAATACAGTACAAGACTAAAGGAGATTGTCAATCAAATTAAATGATCAGGCGGAACTATTGAAGAAAAGGATATAACAAGTAAGTTGTTGAGAACCCTTCTACCAACTTATTCTATTTGAGTCTCTGCAATCAATGAATTGAGGTCTGTACCTAACATGCCAGTTTCTTTGGATGCTACTATTGGTAAGCTACATGCATTTGAGTTAAGTAATTTTGATAATAGTGGGTCTTCGGTAAATAAAGTAGAATCTTCATTCAGTTCTTTTCATATTGATAATGAGTAAGTACTCTGAAGGAGATCACAGTGGTGCAAGTGAAAGATTTCGCAAGAACATGGAAAAAGTGCACAAACTGTATGAGGAAATCAAGAAGCAAGAAGAGTTTGAAGCATTATTAGCCAGAAGGTTACCAAGAGGAAAAGGTAAGCATAAAGGAAAGCTACCTTTAAAATGTTTCAATTGTGATAAGATAGGACATATGGCTTCTAACTGCCCTGACAAAGAATCTAGTGAAAAGAAAGAATACCGAGATAACAGGTAGAAAGATAACCAATACAGAGGACATTGAGACTTCAGAAGGAGAGATAGAAAGACATGTCTAATAGAAGATGAGGAATCCAACGATGATCAATCTAATGAAACTGATATTGAGGAAGTTGTTTATGTGGCTATTAAGGATGGATTTGATGAAGAAAGGTATGAAGAAAAAGATCTAATATCTCACATAAATAATAATGATTCTTGGATCATAGACAGTGGATGCTCACATCATATGATAGGTGATAAACACAAGTTTGTTAAATTAGAAGACTATGATGGAGGCTATGTAATATTTGGTAATGATGCACCATGTCCGGTGAAAGGTAAAGGATCTATAACACTTCTTGACAATGCTAAATGTGATGATGTATACTGAGTTGAAGGTTTGAAATACAATTTGTTGAGTGTCGCACAGTTAAACAATACAGGATACAGAATAGAATTTCAGAAAGGAATTGTCAAAGTTCATGACAAGCATGGAAAGTTAGCTACTACCGGGACACAAACAAAAGGTAATACATTTCATCTTGACTCAACTCGGAACAAGTGTCTTTATGCAAAGATAGATGATACCTGGTTATGGCATAAAAGGTTTTGTCATGTAAATTTTGATAATCTGATCAAAATAAGTAAGAAGCACCGAGTAAGAGGTCTACCGAGTCTTGAAAAACCTGAGAATGCTATGTGCCGAGGATGTCAGATGGGTAAGATGACAAGAGCAAGGTTTACAAGTAAGTCCTACACTTCTAAAGGAATTTTAGATCTAGTACATACTGATCTTTGTGGCGCTATGAAAGTTCAAAGTTATTATGGTGATAAATATTTAATATTATTTGTGGATGATTACTCAAGGATGATGTCAATCATGTTCTTAAAAGAAAAATCAGAACCTTTTCAAATGTTCAAATGGTACAAGGCAAGAGTTGAAAATGAAACAGGAAGACAACTGAAATGTCTTAGATCTGATAGAGGAGGAGAATTCACTTCTGATGAATTTATCTTATACTGCAATGATCATGGTATAAAGTGGCAAGTATCTGCACCAAGAACACCTTAGAAAAATGGGATAGCTGAGAGAAGAAATAGATCAATTGTGGATTGTGCAAGAACCTTGATGATAGAAAAGAGGGCACCTCAAACATTTTGGAGAGAAGCAATCAGCACTGCAGTTTACACCCTGAACTGAGTTCAATTGAAGAAAGGAACTATGAAGATACCTTATGAGATCTGGTATAACAAAAAACCTAATGTAAGTTACTTTAAAATCTTTGGAAGTAGATGCTATGTTCACAAAGATGACAAAAATGGAAAATTTGATCAGAAAAGTGAAGAAGGAACATTTCTTAGTTATTCTTCTAGAAGTAAAGCATTTAAATGTCTGATCAAATCATCTAACAAAATAGTACAAATTGTAATTGTGAAAGTTGATGAATTTGCAGAAAGAAATGATGAAGGAAATTCCAAAGAACCAGAAGATTAAGAAGAATTTGTTTATGTTCAACCGACAAGTCCCACCGAGAAAGTTGCTGAAGAAAATGAAGACAATGTCCAGTTACCAAGTGATGAAGAAGATCATACAGAACCTACCGAGCCTATATTAGCCAAATATGTCAGAAGACATCATGCATCAAGTCAAATTATAGGAGATAAGGATGGTCTAGTGATGACAAGGAACAAAATGAGACAGAACACATGTCTAATATCTGAATTTGAACTGAGAATAGTGAAAGAGGCATTTAACAGTGAAGATTGGGTAAATGCTATGACAGAAGAGATTGATCAAATCAAGAAGAATGACACATAGACATTTATCCCAAGACCAAAGGACATAAATGTAATCGATACTAAGTGGATTTTCAAAAATAAGCTAAATGAAAAAGGTGAGGTTATTCGCAACAGAGCAAGACTAGTTTGCAAAGGTTATGCTCAAGAAGAAGGAATAGATTATGGTGAGACTTTTGCACCTGTGGCTAGACTTGAGGGAGTAAGAACATTGTTGGCATATGTTGCTTTCAAAAATTTCAAGGTATATCAAATGGATGTTAAATCTACATTTTTGAATGGTATACTAGAAGAAGAAGTTTACATTGAACAACCTGAAGGATTTGTTGAAGACAAGAGTAAAGATTAGGTATGCAAACTAAGCAAAGCTTTATATGGTCTGAAGCAAGCACCTAGAGCATGGTATGAAAGATTACACTCTTATTTGATCAAGATTGGTTTTATAAGGACAAGTGAAAACATCAATATGTACATGAAGAAAGATGAGGACAATGGAATACTGATCTCAGCCATATTTGTTGATGACATTAGATTTTGTGGTAATGACACCTTATGCAAGAACTTTAGAAATGAAATGTGCAAAGAATTTGAAATGTCACTAATCAGTGAGATAAAGTATTTTATAGGTTTACATATAATGTAAATGAAAGATGAGATTTTCATTACTCAATCCAAGTACATAAAAGAAATCTTGAAGAAATTTGGAATGGAGGATTCTAAACCAGTAAGTACTCCTATGACTAATAACTGTAAATTATCAAAGAATGGTGAATCTACATCTGTTGATGAGACACTTTACCGATCTATGATTGGAAAATTGCAATATGTTGTGCATAGTAGACCGAATATAGCACATGTAGTAGGTATTGTAGCAAGATTCTCTGTAGATCCCAAGGAGACACATATGACAGCAATCAAGAGAATTTTCAGATACCTGAGAGGCACTGAAGATTATGGCTTAGTATATGAAAAGAGAAATGGTTTTTATTTGAAAGTTTATACTGATGCTGATTGGGCAGGCAACATAGATGACAAGAAAAGCACAAGTGGTGGAGCTTTCTTTTTAGGAGAAAGACTAATGAGTTGGCTTAGCAAGAAACAAGGATGTATCTCATAGTCAATAGCAGAAGCTGAATACGTTGCTGCAACATTGAATTGTACCAATATAGAAATGATCAAACAACTGTTAGAAGGTATAAGTGAAAAAGTTACCGAGCCAGTATATATATTTTGTGATAATACTAGTGCCATTAACATTTCAAAGAATCCAGTGATGCACTCTAAGACAAAGCATATATCTATAAAGTATTATTATCTTAGAGAAGAAGTTCAAGAGAAGAAAGTTATGCTGGAATATATCAGTTCAAAGGAGCAATTAGCAGATATCTTCACTAACCCATTGCCAAGGGACACTTTTGAGTATCTCAGAAGCAAGTTAGGGGTCCTACCCCTATTTTCTATTGACTAACCGAGTTCGGTGAAAGCATCAATTCGTTGAATCTACAGAATATTATGTGTGGATTGATGTTGATTTATGCACTTTAGGAGATCACCTAAAGGTGTGCAAGAAAAAGTGAATAGAGACAAGTTACTCTGACTGAGACTGAGATGTTACATAGCAAGGTAAATCACTTCACAGAGGACGAAATCATGATTTAGTTCTTTTACTTTTTGGCATTGTTGTCAATGGGGGAGAAGACTAAATGGTTGAAAGGCTAAATGGTTGACTGAATGAAAGCCCTGAATGATGGAAATAACATAAGACTAATGATAGGGGGAGTAGATTGCAAAAGAAATGGAGAAGACTAAATGCAAGTCAACAACTTAGAAGCCTAATGAAAAGGAAGAAGACTTCAGAAGGTTTTAACAGCTCAAGGATAACAGGAGAAGTCTAACAGTAATTTGAATCTGAATCAATTTGAATATCTTGTTGGTATTACCATTTAATTATTGGTTTTTCCATCAATGCCAAAGGGGGAGATTGTTGGCATTATAGTAGGAAAGATTGTTGGAATTTCAATATCAGGAGATTGTTGATATTCAGTAAGGATATTGAGAAGGTTGTTGAAGATTATTGATATAGCTAAAGAAGGATGATAACTATCTTTATAACATTATTTTGTCATTGATGTCAAGAGACTGATTATCTGATTTAGTATGATGTTGCCATATCTTGAAAAGATTGATTTGAAGAGAATTAAGATGTCGATAGAAGGAACAGAAAGAATGTGATGAATAAGGGGAGGAATAAGTTATTCAATGGGCAACTATTACCGAGTTAGACAATGATGAGATCATGATGTTTAGATTGTTTTGATGTCCTACATATGTTGTTGATTGTAAGGTTTATACTATACTATATCACCAAACACAGAACCTAGTCGGTAAACCCTAAGGTTATCGATATCGGTTAATGAAGGCGTAATGTCTACCAAGTAAAGTTTAGTATTTACCGAGTTGCAACCGAGTTATGACAGTGCGCATGGGATGGATAAAAGCTTTATTTAATGAATGGCAATTATTAGCTAGAGATGTATAAATGATTGGTATGTCATGCATGAAGTTTGTTAAGGATCTATGGCCAAGGAAAATCGGCAGGAAGATCTACAGTGCAGATTGAACCGCAATAACCTTGTGCAAATTCCAAGAAAGGACTACAAGTCCTGAGGCAAGGTAAAAAGTTTTCAGATCGAAGGATACATTGAACCTGGTCAAGTTTGAAGTTCTGATGGTGAAGACTGATCATGGGAAATGTGATCAAGGAGATTGAGTGGTTAGTAATTGTTTATAAATAAGAAATTGTTAATAAAAATGTATGCGAGCAAGTGTATGCATAGGGGATGCTACATAGTGATTACCGAGCACAGAAGCTTGAAGACCTGTTTGAATAACAGAGTAGAGAGCCCAGCAGAGGGACAAGATAAGTCTTATGACTAGATTGTTTTGTGCAAATAAGAATCTGCTTTAGCATTTTAGATGTGAAGTTGCAGATAGATTTGTATTACTATTATTTTGTAAGTGATAGAAAATCTCTTAACTGAGTGGACTTAACAATCTTATATGTAAACCCTCTAGCAAGGTAACATTTTAAATGAGTGTTTGAAATCCTTTGACAAGGTCACTTCTAACAAAGTGAAGATCCTAACAGATCTGAGGGAAATCCCTTAATCGGGTCACATCTAGCAATGTGTTTGTAATCTTTAACAAGATTTTCTTTTAACCGAGCATACTCTAGAATAGTATATTTCTTAGTGGGTCCAAAATCCCGTAGTGGTTTTTCCCTATTTGGGTTTCCACATTAAATCTGGTGTTATGAGTGTTATTATGATTATGTGTTTATGAGTTTGCATGTTTAGCAGTTTTTGTTAAGTTGCTGAAGTATATGTTACCAAGGTTGAATTTGTTGTTATTATGGAAGATTAAGTTTGTATGATTCATCCCCCCCTCTCATCTTGTTAGCTATTGGCATCTGTACTTTACATTAAGTATCAGAACTATCAATCCTCCTTGTATTTCTTCTTTGCCTTCCTCTGAGGTTTTTGGTATTTGCTTGGTGTCTTTCTTGGTGGTAGAGTGTGTTCATAGCCCAATCCTGTTTTGTTTTTATAAAATTGTGAAGGAGGATCTCATGGTTCTGTGTCGCCTTCGTGACGCTTGCCGATAGGTCCTTTAGCATTGTATCCAATTTGTTGCATGATCAAGTATCCTTTTCCATACATGTGTGTTGGTATAGCTACTTCCATAGTAGCTGCTCTATCTTCTTCCTCATCCTTGTATAGTCAACTAAGGATGTCCTTTTCCTCTTGTTCATCTGCTAGAGTGCCTAGTTGGATAAATTTGCCATCAAACTTGGTGATGGGTTGTGTTGCTTGATGTGTTGATGCGGTAGGTAACCATGAGATTTAGGCAATGCTGGTAAGTTGGCTAAACACAAAGGTTCCAAAGAGTATTCTCCCATTCCTTGCTCTTTGATTTTCATTTTCTTCTTGAAATCCATAGATAGTGATTTAGAATTTTCTTGCTAAAGATCTGGTGCTGAAGAACTTTGTTTTTCTCTATTATGTGGAACCAAGTTGTCTTGGGTTGCCCCCATAGCATTACAATGTTGAAATGGGTTATGATCTGCTGATATAGAAATCTCCTATCCATTGTAGGCGAACTTAACACACTAGTGATAAGTACAAGGTACTACTTGCATTTCATGTATCTAAGGTCGACCCAATAAGATATTATATGTGAGGTCTATGTCTAAGACTTGACACATAGTGTCCTTTTGTATTGGTCCTACTTGAATTGGCAACATTACTATTCCTTTGGATGATCTTTCTTCATCATCATATGCTTTGATAGTGATCTTTTTGCATGGATCAATAGATTGCTCAGAGAACCCTAATGCATGGACAAGTTTCAAGTTACAGATATTGAGTCTAGCTCCTCCATCTATTAATACGCTTTTGACTCGATGCTTGTAGACTAAGACTTCGATGTGGAGTGGAGTATTGTGTGGATGGCTCAATGAGATATTATTATGCTCAGAAAAGGTAAGGTTATGGGGTCCTGTCATGTGAGCTACCATGGCTTGGAATTTGTCAGCATCCAGATCTTGAGGCACATTTGTTTCCAATAGTGCTTGTTCCAAGATATATTTGTGTTTTGGCGAAAGTTTTAGCAACTCCAGTATAGATATTTGAGTAGGAGTTTTACGCAGTTGACTGACTAGATCATATTGAATCTTGGGTATGGTGTTTGTTGTTGACGTATATCCCTCCAAGACATATTTCTGAGCTCTGGTGGTTACATTGATGGATTCATGTCCACACTTGTCTTTGATTGTCCTCAGCTAATATATGATTGATGGTTTTATTGTATATATGATTGACACGAGCTCCATGTGTATCGTTTGAGGTTGAAGCTCCATCCTTGTTGTAGTTTGAAAGAGGATTCTTAAAGGCTCCATGGTCACCATTTGTCTTGACACCATCGACTGTTAAATTGGCTCTATCAATCATGTCATGAACAATGTTTTTCAGTCTCATGCAATCATTTGTTTGATGACCTTTGTTTCGATGAAAATCACAAAAGTGTGAGTCATTCCACCAGGGTGGTTTGATTTGTGGTTAAAAGTTGTTAATTGCTGGTAAGGAGATAATTTTGTTTGCCAGGAGTTCTCTAAATGCCGACTCCAATGATTGCCCTAATGGTGTGTAGACGCGTTTTGGAAAGTTGTTGGTGTTACCTCATGAGTTTGTATTAGGTCCTCGATTGGTGTTGTTAGTGTTGAGATGATCTTGATAGGTAGCCGGTGCATAAGTGTTAGTACCTTGGTTAGCACCTTTTGGATTCTTTGTAGTTTGAGGATTTCCTGATAAAGACAACACTGGTTGCTTGGATTTTACATCATTTGATTCATTTCCTCCTTCATTTCCAGTGTTTTTGTTTCTGGTCCAGAATCTAGATTTGTCTAAGTTGTTGTTTTGGTTGTTGTAGTTGGATGAATTTGTTCCTTCTTTGAAAAATTTCAATGTTCCTTTTTTGACACATGCCTCTTCTACTTGGATGCCATTCTCAATCAATTTAGCAAAAGATGGTATGCATTGGAGTTTGAGTTTGTAACTCATCTCGCTATTTAAATTGTCAATGAAAATTTCCATCTTTTCCTTCTCAGGCACATCTTGATGATATGTTGAGACCATCCGTCACCAACGTTGAAGGAACACCATGAATGTTTCATATTTTTTTTGTTTGGTATTGCAGACATCTAGCATGGTGATGGTATGTTGAATGTTGTAGGAATATTGAGTTATGAATTTATTGACTAACTCATCAAAGGATCTGATAGGAGGTGTGATTTTGGATAACCATTCCATTGTTTGTCCTCCCAAGCCTCTTGGAATAACCTCATTAAATAGGTGTCATCATGGGCAAATTCTAGGGTCACGGTGCATAATTCCCAGACATGATCGCGGGGATTGCTTTTCCCATCATATTTGTCAAATTTGGGAATGTCTGAATTTGGGGGAAAAGGTACCATGTTTAACCGCCTATCAAAAGGATAAGGAAAAATTTCATTCCAGGAATATAGTACTGTTGTCCCTTATTGCATGTCTTGCATTTGTCTTTGCAACATTTTCATTTGTTGAGTGAAAGCAATCAAAGGTGCATTTGTTTTCCAAGGGAAGAGTTCTTCCCTTGCATTGTTTCTAGTTTGGAACGGTGTGTACAGTGGTATGTTTTGGTCAGGGATGTTTTGCTCGGGTAAATTCTGCTCAGGTAAGTTTTGCTTAGGTATGTTTTGCTCAAGTATGTTTTTCTCATGGTCATGTAATTCCTCCTCTCTTTGTCATTCTTGATAAGCATAATGTTGAGACCTTGTTCTAAATATGTTAGTATCGAAGTCTTCAGGGAGTTTAACTCCTTTTCTTGTGAGCATGAGTAGGTATTTTCCTTGTCGTTTTCCATGAGTCTTTCCACAAGATTTTGAAATGAAGTGCTTTCTTGACACTCTTGGAGGAGTTCCTCAGAAATTTCAATATCTTCTAGATTTGGACATTCGAAAGGATTTGATAATCTTCAATCCATGTTGTACCCTGGTTGTGTTTTGCTTTGTTTGTTTCGTTGAGAGTGAGTAACAACTGGAATCTAGTAGAAACTTTCTATGACAAAGGAAACGAACTCCTCTTCGATGTTTTGTTTAGGGGTTGGTGGTTCAAATCGAGGTATATTGTAAGTGATGCACACTTTAGGGAAGAAAGTTGGATTGATTTTTCCTCCTTGATTCAGACGTTGACTGAATGCTCTACTCCTCAATGGTTCCTTGTCAAATTCATTTCTTTTGTCTTGAAGATACAAGCACATATGACGAAGGAATGTTCGATGAGATTTGAAGAGTTGGCGATTGATGCATAAACATCTATTCCGTTTGGCAAGTTTCAGAGAACTGGGTTGGTGTTTTCTTAACTTAGTGTTATGATAAATACTCTTCCTTCTCAGAATATGAGGATTAGTCATGCACCAGTTATCAATGGTTTCCTTTGATTTGTTTTGGATTCAAGATATCTTGTTTGGAAACTTAAGTTTTACTTTATCAAATGAAGGTTTAGATGCGCCCTCACAACAAAGCATGTCAAATGATATGGAATAAGAGCTTTCTCGATATGGAAACTCGATTTGACAACTTGGAGTTTAAAACAAGTATATTTTTGGATAAAAATCCATTTGATTGAAGGACCTTTTGATACGTGTGATGATGTTTCCTAATTTTGATAGGAGAGATGTACTTTATCTTGTGACTAGTTTTCAGAATTTAACAACTTTGTTCTACGGAAAACTTGCTTTGGGAATAGTTTTGATACTCTGTTTTTTATTCTCTGTTTGAGGAAGTTCAAGCTGAGGGAAGAAGGCTCCCTAAAAAATTTTCAGATTTTTCAAAAATAGCTTCTATTTTGCCCCTTGTTTTCTCAGTTTCTGCTATACACTAAGATAGAAACCAAATATGCTATTGAATTCCCTCAACGTGCTAGAGAATAGACTCCACGCGCTAAGATGCCCTCTGTGATGTGCTAATTGGTTGTTTTGAATTTGTTTTGGTCTAGAAAGGTTATACGCTAATATGGGATCCCAATGCACTAACTACTAGTCTCGACGCACTAATTATTGATCCCCATGTGCTAAGTTGTTGCTTCAATGTGCCAGAATGCTTCCAGAAAGCGCTAAGTTTAAACTGCTAATTTTTTATTTGATGATGCACTAAATTTCAGAATGAATGCACTAAGTTGAAGCTTGAGTGCACTAAAGGATGATTTTGAAGTGCTAAGAAGTTGCTCTTACGCAATAGACAACCCTGATAGTTTGATTTAGTGGTTTTCTGCAATTTTTGGAACTTTGTTTTTAATGATGACGGATGACTTTCTGAAGTAATAAATAAAAGCAAAACACGAAAGAGGTAACCATTTTGCTTAGTCTAAACAATGAGTGTATGTTTTACGAGGATGTGTTCAAATCCCCAATGTTTTAACAGGTTTTAGATACAACAAGATACAATTCAGTTAGACTGTTTATTCAAATGTCATAAGTAATACCATAGCCCTCTAGTCTTGATACTCCGTCAGCTCAAACAACCTTGTCACCCCCTAGGGGGCGCCCGATTTTTTGCCTTTTGCTAGAAATTAACCCAAAGTGAATTGCTTCACAATTGAGTGGCTATCTTGGGATATATGGTGAGCGATGTTGGGAGCGGATTCTTCCCCACCCTTGCACTATGATATTACAAATGTTTGGATACTGACTCAGCTCAAAGTTTCTATGCTGAATTTCATAATCAAGCTTCCCGTTCATCTGTCAGTGATAAACTCCCTCAGGAGGCTTCCCAACCTTTAGAACAAAGGCTTTACGTATCTCAAGGATACTGGGGGAAGGCTAATCGCTACGTGCAACCATTGAAAAGGACTTTTGTCAATTTCCACTTTTGATTATAGTGGGTTGGAACACTTGGCATCAAATTCGTTCCACACTTAGGTCGTTCCCCTCACACCGGCCAAATAATGGCTTTAATAGTTTTTCAACTACTTGGGAGGGTAGGCCTGCTAAAGGATTTAATGCTTAAACACTGAAAGTGTAAGAGTGGGTTGGCTTTTTGATCACCCAGTAAAGCGAAGAGCATAGTCCTTCCACTTTTGAATCAAATCACACAAGTTTTCTTTTTAACCTTTTATTGCAATGATTTGGTAAAATCTATATGGAGATATTGCTCCACAAAAACATGGTGTTTATTTTACTTCTTCAAATCAATGATTATATGATCTAGGAAAAGAACTTGGTCAATAAAGAAAAACTTCGATGTTTGGTCAACAAAAGAAATCGACTAAAGGGGAGGAACTTCCCTCTTTAACTTGAAACAAAAATTTTAACAAGTGTGGTTCTTTTTCCTTCCAAAAATTGAAATTTGGTCCTTTTAAACACAAAAGGATGGTGAGTTTGTTTTTAAAGCCTTTTGCAAAAATAGAAAGATTGTCTTGTTCTTTTTAACAACCCAAAAGGAAAGTTTTTTTCTCCTATGAAAGCAAGAAAGATTTTGATTGTGGTTCTTTTTAGGTACCCAAATGAGGTGTGAGTTCAATTTTACCTTTAAACAAGAATTAAAAGACTTCAAATTTTTAACTAACTTAGCTAAGTTAGTAAAAAAATTCAAACTATTGTAACTCTTAAAATAAAAATGAGCTCCAACCTACAGGAAACTGTCAGAAATCCTGCAAAATATCAATTAAAACCGTTAGAAAAACATTGGCTTTGTGGACTTCTACAAGTCTAAATTTAATCTCGGTTATAAACTAATTTTTTCTTTTTGTCTGTGATGTGCTAGAGAAAAGACTGCATGCGCTACAAGATAACCGGGATGCGCTATTAGACAGACCAAAAGCGCTGTACTGTTTTTCGAATACGCTGTTTTGTTAAGTTCCTATGCTAAGACCTATAGGAAAAATGTTAAAAATTCTATGTGCTAAGGGATGGTTTTTACGCGCTAGGAAATGAGTGCCATGCATCAAACAGTGTACCGAATGCACTATAATGTTAACCAGATGCGCTAAGGGATGTTCCCCATGTGTTGATTCACCTTTCTTGCATACCTGCAAAGATGGTTAGATTCAAAAACTAATATGATTTATGGGGTTATGCCCCATGGTGGGTGCCAGAAATGTGTGCGGGAAAAGCGGTTCAATGAAACTCAAAATGTGAAAATATTTCCAAGGACTTGTCCACACACCCATGGGACTCTTGGTGCAATTTATGGAGTCATGAAGAATGACTCAACTTCCCAAGGTGGGTTCCATGGTTCTCTATCTCGCAAGGTCCCTCAAGCCAATGCCTTTGCTCTCAGATCACTGAGCAAAGTAACTTAGGGATGACGAATGCAAGAATGAGGGATGCTTTAGATTAATTTTAACATGAATGCATCCTATTTATGCATGATTCTACAAATGAGTTAAACTATATTATAAGATGACAAGGTTAGTAACAATACTATCCTAACATGATATACTAGTTATATGATTTAAGCTAATGATAATAGAAATTCTCTAAAATGCTTATTAGATTCATTCCTATTACAAAGAGAGGCTAGATGTATGCTAAAATTGAGTATAAGTGTGATACTAAAAGCTTGGATGGTCAAAATGGAGGAATGAAGGCTCTATTTATAGGGAAAATAGGGCAATGGATGGTCAGGATTGAAGGGTTTAATCAAGGGTCAGGATTGAAAGTTATCAATCCATGTTTACAATTTCCACCAATGAAATGGTGACAATTGTCAACATAAGACTTCTTAAGAGGAGAGGTAAGAAGCATTAAATGCTTGAGAAGACCTCATGTTTACCTTAGAAGGTAAGGGTTAAGGTTATGTTAGGGTTATCCAATGAATAAAGAGTTTACCCAAGGGGTAAACTCTTTTGCAAAGGTTAAAGGGATAACAAAGCAATGAATTATTGATGACACCCCTAGGTTAGATGAGGGTTAAGTTAGACAAAAAGTCTCTAACCATGCCACTAAGGGCTAGTTAACCATTAATGGTTTGAAGACTTTGGGGACAAATTTATAAGAGTCCTTCCAAATTTGGGGGTATTCAACAAGTTAGCTTGTTGAAGGCATAAAGGTTTTAATGCCTTTGGAAGACTTTACTCCAAATTTGAGAAGTGACCTCCTCAAATTTAGGGAAAGAGGATAATTGATGGGTTTAGGCTAATTGATTAGGATTAGATAGGTTCTAGAAGAATTTAGGAAGAGGGTTAGGATGCAAGTGGGTGAGGAATAATAGGATCAAAATAAATTGTTTTATTTCAATTTGGTTGCAAGTTGGGGATTAAAATAAATTAGATTTATTTAATTGGTGTAAACTATTTAATTAAATGTAAATTTAATTACAAAGTAGTGAGAAGGGATTTAATTAAATAAAATGATTTATTCAAGTAAATGATATAAAGGAATTAAGTGAATTTAAATAAATTAATTAAATAATTTATTTAATTAAACAAAAGAATGTGGATGATTTAATTAAATTAGATTTAACTA